>NC_089818.1:3989355-4021855 GCF_029633855.1 Hoplias malabaricus
GAGAGAGAGAGAGAGAGAGAGAGAGAGAGTAGGAGGAAAGGAAGAAATGCCGTTCTTTGCCGCTCCCCTGCTCTGCGCTCAGCCATCGAGCGTCAAGCCCGAAGGCCTTCCTGATGAAACGCCTAAAATGAGGCGTCAGTTCTCAGCTGGACGGCTCCAGCGCCTGACAGCAGACCAGAGCTCAGCCGCTGGATTAGCGTCTCAGTGGGGGGACGGTCCCCACACCCGGCCGTCATCCACACACTCACACAGGAGCTGTCAGATCCATAAACTGGCTCCCAGCAATGCCTGGAGGCATAGCTTTCCGCGCACACACCCGCTCACACACACACACACTCCCACACTTGCTGCTGCGTACCTGTGGAAGCTTGACGAATGAATATTGCCTTGGACAGACTAGCACTCCTTCTCATGTTGTAGCGCCACAGTGCCTTCAGAGATTCAGGGATCACTGGGAGGTTGGCTTGGGTTGAAGGTGTTAAAGAGATTGAAACAATATTTTGACCCAGGAATGACACAGTGTCATTTCTGCCGATCACTGTGAATTATTTCTGAACTAGAAACTTTCGGCTAATAAAGGATTGGGGATCAGGAAACAGATTCCACAAGGTGATGAACTGTTCGTCAACTCAACTGCTGCAATGGGCATGGGGCAAGTTACATATGGAGGAGTCTTGGGGGGTGGTGCCCTGTTCCTCCAGCAATTCCTGAGTGATTTGAGCTCAATGACACAAAGCAAACTTTGTTGGGAAAGACCTTCTGAAAATATGCGTGCAGATGCTCAGCGAACAGGTCTCTGTAGCATCCAGGAAAGTGTTAGGATGACTCACGGCACAAGGGCATACCTAGAGAATGCTCCCCAGAGCGTCACACCACACCAGTCCTGCAACCAGAAGACTTGGCTTCATTCAGTTTCCTCCAGACGTGACCCGTCCATCAGTGTGACTCAACAGGAAACTCTCCATGTCTTTGATCTGTCATTGTGAATTGATACCTTTCTTTGGCGTTGAGGTAGTGGCAGGTAGTCAGCAGTGTCACGCAGGTTGGTTTGTGGCTGTTGTACCCTACTTAATGCAGGATGCTCGCCTCTCAGATCAGCCACATGGACCACAGGATCCACACCACCCAGTGCTGAGCCCACCAACACCACCTCAAGCAGCTACACTGCAGTCTCCCATCCAAGTACTGGCCAGAGCCTAACATGCTTAGCTTCAGTGGATTTGCTAGTTCTGGTGCTATGGCTGCTGGCTCATCTTCTGTAACTGCTTCATCCTTTTCAGGGTCACGCTGAGACTGGGGCCCATCTGGAATCATTGGGCTCAAGGCAGGGACACACCCGGGGAGGGTGCCTGTCCATCACAGGTTTCACATACTCAAGCAAGCACATCTAGACATTTTTAAACATCCAGTCCACTTTTCAACGTGATTTTGGACTGTGATTTGGTGGAAACCCTCACAGACACAGGGAGAACACACCAAACTTCTTACAGAGAAACACCTACACTTTTAAAAACAGTTATTTGAGCAATGCCAAGAAGTTCCATGAATAAGCATTTTGTTGCTAACAACCTTTTAAGCAACTTTGTTTTTAAGAGCATGAGGTGGGGATTGAACCCCAGGACCCTGTTCATGTAGCACGTTTCCACAAACCAATGCTGGGTGGATTCTGTGCCCCTCTATGGAAATCTTAGGCTCATTTGCAGGTGCTGGGAGTCCATTCACTTGCTCAGACTCGAGCAACACTCAACTGAATTGACCTGAAGCAGTGTGAAAACAAAGTGGATGAGTGTGAGGATTGGCTGTCTGAAGAGGTGATGCGTTATATTGCCACAGGCTGGTTGACACCTATGCAGACGCTTGCATTTATCACCACCGTCATGGCACAGACATGTTTATGTAGACTTTCACAGAAGTGTAAACCAGCCTGTAGGAGTCAACATTTTAGACTTGTAGCTTCATATGTATTTCTGAGAATTCTTATACAGCACAGTTCATTCCCCCAGTGCACTTCACAGGAGTGAACTACTGCTCACCTCAGAGTTTAGTGCCATGGACTTTGACCTTGCTGCTCATATTTACTCTGGAACAAACCTGAAATGATGCCTACTGTGGTCACATGCTGAAATTAACTAAAATAATTAAAGCAACAGTAAGCAGCATTTTTACCTAAAAATAGCAGCTTCAAAAATATTCTGATGCCCCACTGCTTTTGTATTAAATAAAGTTCATATTTAGATGTAGTTAGAGTTTGAATTAAGCTTAAGTTTAGGGGTTAGCGATTGCATTAAACAAGCTGTTTGAAAAAAGTTTCTAACTTAGAGTCTAGGCTTAAGACTAGGATTATTTTAGGCTTGCAACTAAGGTTAGAATTAGATTTTGTCAGGATCGAGGGGCGGATTGAAGGAGGCGGACGCATTCGCTAAAACACGGGATATATTTAATAACCAAAGATATAACAAAACACAGGCAAACTACAAAGGGAACTACAAGACGAGGACATAAAATACTGAGACAGAAAATACACTAAACGACAAAACTAGGAAACAAACATGACTTGACTAGAAACGAGAGATAAACGACGCGACATGACAAGACCGGAGAACAATACATAATGAAGTGAAATGAACGACAAACAGGACGTGAAACAAGAGGGCTTAAGTACTCACACAAACGAGAAACACCTGGACAGATAACGAGGACGGGTAACACATGACACGGACGAGGAGGCGGGACGAGGGCGGAGACAAGGACATAAACAAAACATAGCCATGTGCGAATAAAGCACATGGCGGGCACAACAGACTGACAGGACGAAGGCGTGACAGATGCCCCCCCCAAGAACGCGCAACTCCCGGGCGCGTACTCCTAAACCCCCCAGGAGCTGGCGCAGGAGAGGGCACGAAAAACAAGACAGGACAACAAACCAACAGGTGACAGGACTCAGGACAGGACGGGAACCGACACAGTAGCTGGGGACACGACAGGACCGAATATACTAGACGGGACACGGGACATGACAGGAGACTGACAAAGGGGGGCAACAAGAGACGAGAACGGACTGGGCAGGACAGGAGTGGACACATGGGAATTGACGGGAGACTGGACTGGAGACAAGACAGGGGACTGAACGTGGGACGGATACGGAGACTGGACACGTTTGGGGACAGAAGACTGGACATGAACAGGTGACAGAACAGGGGACTGGAATGGAGACGGGACTGATGACAGGACTGGGTGCTGGGACTGGACAGGAGCAGAGACTGGTGACGAGACAGGGGACAAGACACTGGACAGGATAGGAACATTAGACTGGACAGGGGTATGTGACTGGACAGAAGACAGGACAGGTGACCTGACACTGGACGGATACGGAGACTGGACATGACTAACTGGGGACTGGACATGAGACAGGACAGAGGGTTGGAACGTAGACTGGACAGGGCTGATAGGGGACTGGACAGGGCTTGGCAGGGGAACAGGTACAAGAACATTTACAGGGACTGACACCAACACAGTGACCGGGACCGGGACAGACACAAAGGCAGACACGGGTACAGGGACAAGGACAGAGAGGGGAACCAGGACAGGGACAGACAAGGGAACCAAAATAACAGGGGGGTGCCCAGGACTGGCTAATGTCTGTGGGGCAGTCTGAGGAACCAGCCTGGGCACAGTTCTGGGGATCGGCCCTGAAGTCCTTCGGGCCGACCTACGCACATGGACAGGAGAGGCCGTAGCCACAGTCACGGGGACAGGAGAGGCCGTAGCCACAGTCACGGGGACAGGAGAGGCCGTAGCCACAGTCACGGGGACAGGAGCGGCCGTAGCCACAGTCACGGGGACAGGAGCGGCCGTAGCCACAGTCACGGGGACAGGAGCGGCGGGCGCCGCCACAGTCACGGGGACAGGAGCGGCGGGCGCCGCCACAGTCACGGGGACAGGAGCGGCGGGCGCCGCCGCCGTCACGGAAACAGGAGCGGCGGGTGCCGCCGCCGTCACGGACACTGGAGCGGCGGGTGCCGCCATCACGGACACTGGAGCGGCGGGTGCCGCCATCACGGGGACTGGAGCGGCGGGTGCCGCCATCACGGGGACTGGAGCGGCGGGTGCCGCCATCACGGGGACTGGAGCGGCGGGTGCCGCCATCACGGGGACTGGAGCGGCGGGTGCCGCCATCACGGGGACTGGAGCGGCGGGTGCCGCCATCACGGGGACTGGAGCGGCGGGTGCCGCCATCACGGGGACTGGAGCGGCGGGTGCCGCCATCACGGACACTGGAGCGGCGGGTGCCGCCATCACCGGGACAGGAGCGGCGGGTGCCGCCATCACCGGGACAGGAGCGGCGGGTGCCGCCATCACCGGGACAGGAGCGGCGGGTGCCGCCATCACCGGGACAGGAGCGGCGGGTGCCGCCATCAACGGGACAGGAGCGGCGGGTGCCGCCATCAACGGGACAGGAGCGGCGGGTGCCGCCATCAACGGGACAGGAGCGGCGGGTGCCGCCATCACGGACACTGGAGCGGCGGGTGCCGCCATCACCGGGACAGGAGCGGCGGGTGCCGCCATCACCGGGACAGGAGCGGCGGGTGCCGCCATCACCGGGACAGGAGCGGTGGGTGCCGCCATCAACGGGACAGGAGCGGCGGGTGCCGCCATCAACGGGACAGGAGCGGCGGGTGCCGCCATCAACGGGACAGGAGCGGCGGGTGCCGCCATCAACGGGACAGGAAGCCCTGCGACGTCGTCCACGGAGGCAGGGGAACCTGCGACGACGTCCAAGGAGGCAGGAGAGCCGCGCGCCGCGCTCTCGAGGACAGGAGAGGCGCGTGCCGCGCTCTCGAGGACAGGGGTTTGTGCTGCTCGCCGGGCTCGCGCTGGAGCTGTAAAGGGTTTAGGGGGTTTCACAGGCGCACCCATTAGATCACCTCGAGGTGCGCCCCTGTTAGCCTCAGACCTCAGAGGTACGGAGGTGAGGCTAACAGCCCCTACCCTTAACGCCCCCCCAAAAATTTCCCCGGACCTGAGGGGGTAATCCTCCAGCGAGGGGGGAACTCCAGCACGGTTCTTCCGCCGACTCTTACGACTCCCGCTGGCGCAACTACTCGATTCCCGAGTCGACTCCTCCGCTATAGGATCCGGAGCAGCGCCAGGCAGGAGCTGGAGCCGGCGACTCCATTCCGAGGCCGCTTTCAAAGCCTCCCCCACAGGATCTTTGGGGCCTGTGCGGAATGGAGTCCGGCGAACGGCACACCCCTTGAGGTAGTAATCCGCGCTAGCTGCGTCCTTGTGGTCGTTCATTCTGTCAGGATCGAGGGGCGGATTGAAGGAGGCGGACGCATTCGCTAAAACACGGGATATATTTAATAACCAAAGATATAACAAAACACAGGCAAACTACAAAGGGAACTACAAGACGAGGACATAAAATACTGAGACAGAAAATACACTAAACGACAAAACTAGGAAACAAACATGACTTGACTAGAAACGAGAGATAAACGACGCGACATGACAAGACCGGAGAACAATACATAATGAAGTGAAATGAACGACAAACAGGACGTGAAACAAGAGGGCTTAAGTACTCACACAAACGAGAAACACCTGGACAGATAACGAGGACGGGTAACACATGACACGGACGAGGAGGCGGGACGAGGGCGGAGACAAGGACATAAACAAAACATAGCCATGTGCGAATAAAGCACATGGCGGGGACAACAGACTGACAGGACGAAGGCGTGACAGATTTAGGTTAATGTTTAGGGTTAGGAGAATTTGTAAAGCTGATTATTAATGCTGGGTTGCCAAAAAGTCACATAAAAATATCTAAAAAAAATATATATACATAATTATGACACATCGTAGGTATCATTCACATTGAGACCAACTTGGCCTGTCAGGAAATGATGAATTACAATCTAAAACATACAGAAACCTCACTAGCTTTTGTCACAGACCCTTTGCATTCGCATGTGGTTTTCTGACTTATGTCCAATGTGAAGCTAATGAAATGAAATTCAGACGCCAAATGTGGGGAATTGGGTACATTCGATCTTTCCAGATCCATTGTTATAATGGCATCTGCCATTGATGGCCACTTGAACTGTGGAGTGAGAGATTAGCTTCAGATTTTCTTTCTTTTGTGAGGCCTGGCTCTCCTGCTGAGCCTGCTGTGTGAACTCGTATGGTTTGTAGTCGGTATCCCATTTCTCTCATCTTTTCTTGGCTTATTAATTGGTGGAATCCAGTTATCGCTCCAGCAATCAGGCCAAATGCACTTTAGCCATTTTCCTCCAATTATCAGTTGCAAGGCTTTTACTTAAAAGAGGGAGAAGGAAGATATTTGGCACAGAGGGAGAGAGAGAGAGAGAGAGAGAGAGAGAGAGAGAGAGAGAGCACAAGCTAGATTTTCTCAGGATGTATCAGTGCCTGCTAAGAGTTTTTTTTTTTTGCTGCCAGAGCACTCCATAGGGACAGTGCTAATTGCAGCACACTGCCACACTCTGGCACATGTGTCTTCACGCTTCTGTCTGTGCTATCTCGATCATCCAAAGGAGCAGTGAGATCTGAATGTGGCCCATCTGCTCTTCGTAGAGTCAACACACTGAGCCTTGGGTGTGGTATAATTGTGATGAGGTGTGCTTTGTCAGGCTCAGCATCTCTGATCCAGACCTTAACACATTCGAACGAAGCTGCCCCAGGGATAAAAGGGCACAGGGTGGGAGATGGAAAGTGTTATCAACAGATGGACTGAGATCGAAGATAGCCAACGTGAAATTACGTGAAAATCAGGACTGGATTTCCATTAGCTCATAGATCTTCATACCTAGTCTATTAGTACAATCTGTGTTTTCCTGCCTGGAAACATCCACTTTGGCTCAGAACGGACTGGTTAAAAACAAGGCGATTATTTGGATGTGTTGGCTGTGTTGGGAATAGCGTGACTGCCAACCTGTCCAGGACAAGAGGTGTCCCAAAGCCAGGGATGGACACCACTGCATGGACACCAGTCCAGACCAGTTTCACAGCTTTTGGCACCCGCTCAAGGTTTGAAACAATAGATCCTAATGGTGGCCAACAGTGTTCCAATTAGCCGATGACCATTTGGCTAATTCTCAACTCTCAGCATGATCAATTCATCGCCACCTCTAGAGACAACATAAAACATCTGGATTTGCTCATTCGAGAGGATGCCTGATCTGTTTGTACATATATTTTGTCCAATTTCTCTGCTATGTTCAGTCTTTGGAAGCTACACGTATAAACCAAGTTCTTTAGCCTAACTAGCAAGCACTTACATAAAGCATCTGCTACTTCACAGCCTCTTAACTCCTTCATTTTCACGAGTCGACTCCATGAGTTCCGACTCTCTGAATCTTTGGCCAAGAGTTGATCCTGGCTCCTCAGTTTTTGGGAGTAGACTCGCAACCAGTAAATATGTTCAGACTTTATTCTGCCAGCTCTCACTGCCGAGGAAAGTTGGACAGCAGGACAAATTTGGAGCCATACTTGGAATATAATTTTGGATATTTCACAGCAATAGCTGGCCCATGTCACAGGACTGTGAGGAAGAAAGAGTTTTCTTTTTCAAGAATTAAACAGAGAATCAACATTTTAGACCAACATCTCCTCACAGTTCTAAAAGGGAAACACTCTGTCTTCCCTGCAATCACATGACATAGTGGTGGATGATGCTGCATCTTTGTGTCTTGGTTGTGTGTCTATGTCATTATCCGTTTTTATATGGCAGGATTAGAAACAAACATTTGGCTTCCCCTTCAGGAATTGCTCTTGAGAAATTTTACTCTTTATTGTTCCCCCAACATTGAAATGAAGTTTAAGCCCCTGCTTCCACTTGCTTCTAAATTCCAATTCAATCCGTTTAATAATGCTGCCATGTGGGAGTAATTGGTTAGCTTGCCCTAGCAAAAATACAGCGCCCTGTACTGATCTCTGAAATGCATGAATTGAAAAGGACTCTTCTGCCAAATGAAAACTGCAACCTGGATTAGTCTACGAAGCTGGGCAAACCAAAAGGTCACACCCCACCTCTTGCAAATATATGGTTGTTTCTCGACATGGTATGGGTATGCATCTCCTCTTTTAAGGGCAAGTTTGTCTTGTTCCTCCAAGTTGGAGTGTCCCTTTGCCTGATGATTCCTGTTCAGATTTTGCAGTTTCAGAGTCCAGGGGGCTGGTTCTGTGGTATAGTATTATTACACCGATTGTTTCCCCTGTAACAGATGAGGTTACACTGATTATCCCATTACACATTTCTCTAGGAATGCTCTTATAAACACAAAATAGTACGGCCTACCCTTGTAGTAAGCACACACACTATAGTAAGTATAAAAAAAAACACTTTAGACACAGTGTCCAGGCCAAAAGTATGGTTGACCTTGGTTAAAACAGCCCAGTAATATTTCCATGTGATGAATAGCTCCTGTCCAGCTGTGCCCTGATATTCCAAGTGCCTGACTAGCCTATATACCACTATTCTCCCCCCATGGTGAGCCCTTCGTTTTATGATGTTCACTTCCTCTCCTCCAAAATAAGCCTCCGAGCATTCATCCTACTTCTTAACCAGCAAATCTACCCCACTTTTTTATGGCTTGTGCTTTGATAGTGTGTGTAATCTGACCCTTTTCAGCAAGAGCACACTCTCCCTTTCATTAACCTCACTCAAAAGGATCCAAGCTCAACTGAACAGAGATTTAAAGAAATACTATGTCCTCCAACAGTCATAATGCCCAGGGCAAGTGGAAAACAACACAGAGAAGTTAGCATAAGCTGTGTTTAAGGGAACACTGTGTGAATAGTGATGGTAGTGTAACTTTTAAGGTACAAAATTTGATCCTATGAGCATTGTTGTAGCTTTGAGGGATTGTTATCTGTGTATGTACTGAATAACACAAATGTACCTGTGCTAAACCTGTTTTCTGGACATGTAGTTTCCCTTTGGTGGCTAACAGCTCAACAAAGATTAACATTTCACATACAGGGAGCCAGCATTGTACAGTTAAGTCTTATACCAGAGTATAGAGAGCTATTTTTAATCAGTTATGGGTTATGGTTTGTGTAAAGTGCAGCAATAAAACCCCATCTGTGCCATGAATGTTATGACTTCATATAAGACTCAGCTTGAACCATCATCCTTCACGTCATGTGGAAGACAAGCCTAAAGACTCTTCTCTGTTGTGGCTTACAGACAGTTTAATGAATTTCCACTGGCCTTTATTGTGTGACCAGCAGTGTCCCTCATGTTCTTCAAACACAGACTGAACCCTCATCTCTTTATTCAGCATTTCAGTGACCACTAGTCGTGCCATTATTAAATCATGAAGCAATTTTCTTGATGTGTGTTCTCTTTCCCAGATATCAGAAATCATTTTGGTATGGTAATTAACTTATTTCTATTGTGCACTACTTACATTATTATTCAGAAATGACTCCTACACTATATGGACATAAGACGTGGGACATCTACAGGAGGTTATATGGCATCCCGTTCTAAATGCATAAGCATTAATATGAAGTCTGTGTCCCAGTGCACCGTTTTGGTGCTGATTTTCATGCCAGAGGAGTTTTGGAGCTTAGATTCCGAGTTGCTGTGGTTCCTAAACACTTCCAGTTTTCAATAATACCACTCATGGTTCATCAAGGAATATCTAAGAGGGAAGAAATGCAAGAAAGAAAGGCTTGCAATGATGGCATCCTGTTTAGTGTATCTCAGTCTAATCCAGTGTGCATTTTTAGAATGACAAATTCTTTCACAAACATTTGTAAAGGTAGACTGCATGGTTAGGTGGCACCTGAGGCAATAACACTATACTCTCAGAGAATAAAAATAAAATAAATAAAATTGTAAGGTAGAGGTACATTATTGGTCACTAACAGTGTAGGGACAGTGTAAATGTACCTTCAAAAGCATACACCAGTGGTTTTAAACTCCAATTTTGTTCCCTAAAAGTACATTACATTCTCCTCTCCAGAAGGAGTGGTAAATATTTATAGAGCTTTATTATGGAACTGTGTGAAATAAAATAACATTATGTAAGTTCTGGGAATTAAATGGGGCTTATGAAATCAATACAATATGTGTCCTTGTGGCACCACCACAGAGACAGTGCAAATGTAACACCTGAAGTCAGTTAATGAGAAGCATTTCCCGATATATTTGTCTATATAGTGTATGTCTAGTGGGGCCTTAGTTCAATGATATTTGATCTCAAATTCTATGTATTAAGGAGTAGGGGTTGGGGTTACGGGTAGGAGTAGGGGTAGGGGCAAGATGGAGGTTAAGGTTAGGGTTACGGTGTAGCAGACCTTTCATATTGGATACGTGACAGAGGCTTATTGGATTGCTTCCAACGGAATGTCTCCTATCTGATCTTGAGAGCCTGGTTAACATGTTTTAGATGAGATATTCTAACCTACTGATCCCAAAAATTCTCTCCAACATGCCGGAGCTTTGCTCAGCACTCCAACAAACAAAAGACCAGCAATTTCTCAGAATATGCATAGCACAGGAAATGGGTCCTTCAGCTTATTTTCTCCTTTGCTTCTTTTTTTTTTTTTTTTGTGAAATTGGTTTCGGGAACGCACTCATTGTTCCTCGTGACTGCGAACTGGTAGATAAACAAGCTGTGCTCTCGACCACAGCCCACATCTTAGAAAGGGCGCACAGGTCCCTGAAAGTAATTACCCTCAATCTGCGCCCAGAAAAAAGGCCGTGTGTCATCCACGGGCCAATAATGAAATGGGCAATTATGTAGTTCATTATTTTTAATGCAGGCTGCCATGTTGAACAGGGGCGTGGAGAATCTGCCGACGTTTCGCCATAAAAGTAGTCATCAAAGGCAAAAGCATTGGAAATTACGGCACACACAGCTAGGCCTGTGTTGTACAGCTCATCACGGCTTGATTCCCTGAGCAATTTATGCAGACGGGATCAAATGCGTTTGACATTGCGGGACTCAGCCAAGGTCTATTTTTGTGGTAACTAGGCACATCTGAGAGAGAGTCAAACAAAAGACGGATAAAGGGAAGCAATGAAAGAAAGATGCACTGTGCTAAACCGTCCTACCAATGCGCTCTCTCTCTCTCTCTCTCTCTCTCTGTCTCTCTCTCTCTCTCTCTCTCTCTCTCTCTCTCTTTCTCGCTCTCTCTCTCACACACACACACACACAAATCTGCATGAGAACAGTATTGTATTATCTGTAAATAAATACTCAGGATGCCGGCAAACAGCTTAACTGTTCCTTTTCTTATTTTAATGCATTATTGGAACCTTGCTTCTTTGAAAACCATTCATATATTTCATTACACACCTTTCACTTTCCATTCGATGAAGTCCTTAAATCCATGAGTTTTTTCCATCATTTTTTTTTCTCTTTTTTTTGTGTAGGTTTCACATCATTAATGTAAACGCATTCGAAACATTGATATATTTATCTCATACTCAGTACCTCTCCCTACACTGGAGCGAGTCTCACATCACCCAGAAGCACAGAGGCCCACTGCCTCTTTGCATCAGGGGAGTAAACAACCCCACAGAGTAGAATAATAATGAGAAAAAAAAGCATTAAACTCTGTTAGCCATATTAGCATTTTCACAATAGTATGTAATGGAAAGTTAATAGCAGCCTCTAATGTGTTTCTCTGCCCTTCTGATCTCAGTGAGTTAATCGTACACATATCATATACAATCTTCAGTAATCCTCTTATATACCACTCGTGTTTTGTTTTAACTTTTAATAAGAAATGCATGTCCCGTTCCTTTGCCCCCATTTACAAGGAAAACAAAAAAAAAAATATCTGATCCTGTTGTCCCTGCACTCTGAGAGGAGAACAGATTTCTTCATTTTCAGAAACAGTGCTTCAATCTGTTTGTGGGACTGTTAAACAAACAACATGCTGCACAACACATTTCTGAATTTTTGAGCTCGTGAGTTGAGGGTTCAAAAATATTGTTAGGGTTAGAATCAGGTCTATGTTTAAAGATGTCAGAGATAGCATTAAACAAGCTCAAAACAGCTGTTTATAATGTTTTACAGCTTAGAGTGTACAAACAGGTTTATCAATTTAGTTTAGTTGAGGTTTAGTGGACATTTTTATGCTGATTTTTCACAAACTGATGTGAACCTTCAAATATAAATTAGCGAAATTGTCTTTTAATAAATTGTCTACAAAGTCTTCTAGAGACCATCCTGGTTGAAGTGTGGAATACTGACAGGATTGATTTAATAGTAGAAGATTCCACAGGCAAAAATGAATTATTCCTGTAGTTGCTAAATAAGGCTATACTAAACGGACATGAGTGGAAGAACATATTTTATGTCAAAGATGCTTTTGTCTGAGCTCGTGCTTTGCATTTGTCCATCTTAATGCAGCCTTGGCCAATGATTAAAGGATTATTTGAGTGAGAAGTGTACTAATGCGTGCTAATACGTCTTCTTAGCCATCAATTTCATGTGTTGAGCCTGTCCCACACACACACACACACACACACACACACACACACACACACACACACACACACACACACACACACACCTCTGCCTGCAGTCAGGCTCATTACTGCCGAGCTCTGTGACATTATCTGGCTGTAAAAGTTGGATTTTTCAGCCTTCAGTTTTTCACATTTTTTTCTTCGCTGCATAATCTCTGTGAAGGTCAAGATGAAAGGACGGAGGTGAAGGCGCGAGCACAGGCAGACAACAACAATTACGATGACCCAGTATAGCATAGCCAGGAGGAGTAATCGCCGTGGAGAAGCAGCAGCACTCTGCGGCTCATTACGAGCGGCCGAGGGAGAAGAATATATCTCTGATTCATGAGAATTGACGAAGTCCAAGCATTATTTTTATGCCTTTGTTCCCACTCTCCGTTTGATTGCAGGCAAAGCTCTAATCACACATTTACGTCAAAGTGTTGCCACTAAACGCTGTGTTTGTGCATTGTGCTTTCTCTGCTCAGCTTCTCAGAAAATATTCCAAATGAGTCATGAAAACTGGGTCAATAAAGAAGGAACAACACAGCCCAGCGGTTCAGCTTAATCCCGCCAGGAGCTCACATTTGCACTTTATTTAATTCATTACGATTTGAGAGTTTGGGGCAAGTGGAGAATGCACTACTTTGGGGCCATTCTAAAACTCCAGAGTGTCGCTCATGATATTTCGGATTTATTCCCGTTGCCTGCTGAGCTCAAGTCTGAGACATAGACCTGTGATCTGGGCCAACAGGGTATGACACCTCTTCCCAATATGAAGGCCAGAAATCTAGGTCACAGAGTTGAACAGCGTTGATTCACGTAGTTAGAACAAAATAAAAGCTAAAAATTAAGAACACAGAAAGATGAAATAGAAGAAGAAAATAGATGAATAACTGTCACTGTTCATGTATGTCAGCAAGACAAGAGGAGAAATAAGCCTTTCTGATTTTAAACGCTGGTTAATTGTTTTGGGCATAAATACCAGGTGACGTGCAGATTATATAAACAATGAACATACAATAAATGAAGATACAAGGTTTTGTTCCAGCAGTCTCGGTGTTATACGCATTTTACTTTGCTGTTTTTGAAGTTAGTTGCTTGGTTACCAAGCTCTTCCTTTGCTTAGGTACGGTGGCCCATTGAGTCATAGGACAATAACATTTACAAAGCAAACAAAATCTGAGAACTCAACAGCATTTAGGGGGAACACAACTGCATTAAATGAAATGCTGCGTTTAAGGAATTGGAGGGATGCTCACACAGGAAACTCCCCCGGCCAATAGCGATGTTTGGTTCAAGTTCAGCACCTTGCCGTGAGGCACATTCCTTGTTCTCATTTAAAATGACCAATATCCTGCACGTTAGCACAATATATGACTTAATCATGATTCCCAGAAGTTCTTTAAACTTTTCATGGAATACTCCTTGATAGATTATGAAGGATAAACAGTAAGTGGACTTGGAGTGGGCGGACACCTGACTGCTTGTTAGAAGGACTTACTGCACTGTTCCCAATATATGGCTTTCGTTGGATGACAACAACTGTAGTGACCTGATGAGTCTGCTTGATTTAGTGTTCAGGTTTTGCAACATGTGAGGCAAGGACAAGGCCATCCTCTTCCTTTGAGAGATTCAGATTTTCAGAGATTTTCCTCGCGGTCTAGAATAGAAGAAGGAACACCGCTAATGATCTGTTATTGAGGAAATTGCTTCTCTGCATTTGACCCATTTATATTAGTGAATACTAACACTAGTGAGCAATTCTTCACAAACACACACACACACACACAGCTGGAACAGGGGGCTGCCAACCACCTCGGCGCCCAGGGAGCAGTTCGGGGGTTAGGTGCCTTGCACAAGGGCAGTTCAGTTGTGAATCAATTTTTTTCTTGATGGTCATGGGAATAGCACTATTGACCCTCTGGCCTCAAGCTCACTTCTCTAACCTTAAGGCCACGGCTGCCCCCACAAAAATGGCTGGATCTGTGATCATACAAGCAGTCCAGTTTCACCAACATGAAAAAACAACCTGTTCTGACTTTACAGGTTTACAGAAATATAACAATCATCTCCTTCCCTAGGAGAGAGAGAGAAAAAAAGTATTTGCACAGGTAACTGGAGGCATAATATCTGACATACAGAACTCATTTCTGCAAAGAAAACAATAAATAACCAGATAAACAAACGCCATATGACGCAGATCAAGAATGACACCTTTGTTGACGTGAGAATAGAGCCATGCTGGTTCAACACACCCCAACTCACTCGGAACAGCCAGCGTTTTCCATTTGTTTCACATCAGTGTGACAGGGTGAGAAATAATCACCAAACGGAGGATGAATGGGATCGTTTCCCGTCGTTATTTTGAAAGGGATCGGAGGGGAGAGAGGGGGTAATTCGGTTTGCAAAGTGGCAGATTTAGCCCCTGCATTTGTATCCTCCACTTACTGTAATTCATCAGTGAGTGAGTGCTCGTTAGTACCATCCGGGAGATGCTTTATTGACCAATTTGAGGCTTGCGCTGATTGCAGCATTTGCGCTGTTGTCGATTACTAATTGCATTGTGCCTCCTGCTAAATTAAGTCAGAAACAGTGAATAGAATGTGGCATTTAATTACTACGTTCCTCAGAACGGCAACGGAATGCAAGGATAAAGACTCCCGGCAGATTAGCTGTGATTGTAATACGCATCTGAATAACTGTATATTGTCTGTCTTTTCTAGGGGCGAGGGGGTGGGGGGTGTGGTTTGCTGCTAGTGACAGCCCACTCTCCAGAAGGGAAGAGACTGGAGCAAGGTTCGAGACGTACCAGTCAGTGATCTGTGGTACACTCACTGTTCATTCTCTTAGCTCCACTGACCACAGAGGACCACATCTGTTGCTCTGACACAGCAGTGCACCTAGAGTTTTGAAACTTCCCAGTGTGGATTGCTGGACTGAAAATGGCATCATTGGCCATCAAAAAGTATCCAGCCAACACCCTATGACCATTCATCAGGAGGAAAACACTACACTTATTGACTATGACACTTGTGCCCTTATTGGCTATAAGACACATGAGGAGAGATAAAGGGCCATTCAGAGCCCCTCAGAGACAGAGTCAGACACTTATAATGTTGCAGACCAGGGATAAAAAAAAAATATTTTGTAGTAAAAGAATTGTGACGTTTGAAAAAACAGAAGAAGGATAGCCCTGGCTTGGAAAATGCAGACAAAACTAAGGGTCTCTGCCCAAAATGGCTCAAATAGTGGTGTTTAGATGGTGGTGACACCTCAGGATGTTGAAAACATGAAAAGAGATGAGGATGTTGCTCTATTCCTGTTCTAGTCATGGATAGTTTTAAGATTATCCTGTTTAAGAAATGCTGTTTAAGATTACACAATATGGAACAGACTCCAGATTTGGGAGACCACTAAATTCATGAAAGTAAACAGTTGCAATGAAGTTCTGAGGCATTGATTTGTGCATCTGTCTGTCTGTTTGTCACAGGAATATATCATATATCACACTGTGGGGACCAAATACAGTTTGCACACACATTGTGGGCATCATTACATTTTAATAATAGACATACGTCTAATGTCCTTATGGATTTACGTTAATGTAAGTATCCAAAAATTAATGGAAGTCTGCCATCGCTGTCCAAAGAAAAGCATGTATCTCCAAAAAAGGAAACCGTAACTTTCAATGGAAGATTGAATATGATGTGTTCGAATGACGTGCTATAAACCAAGCCGGCAGAAATGGAGATGAACTTTTTTCTTTGAAGAGTAATATAATGTCCTCACAATTCACCAGAACGAGATTGTGTGTGAGAGAGATTGGAAGGGAGAAGAGTGTGTAGGGATGTGCCATTCCAGGAATGAGTCTAATCAACAGGATAAATCGGCATCATCAGCACCACCACTGACATCGTCCTTATTGCTAACAGCAAAATGGCCATCGTTTCCCAGTAAACAACAGCATCCCGTTCTCCATCAGCACCAAACAGCTACATTTCCCTGGTGAAGACACACTTTGCCTGGGGTTGAGTAAATGAAAACCTTCAACTAGAAAGATGCAGCTCTAAATCTCCAATATCTCTTAAAGGCACTATGTCCCACAAGAGTTATCCCACAGTCTCAGAAAAACTGTGATGTCATCAGAGAAATGCCATTAGGAGAGGCCGTGCTTCTCTTGTTGTATCACCAAAAAAAAAACATACAAAAAAAAGAGGTGAAATGATATATTAAAACATTGCTTTTTTCTCTCAAATCTGTGTTAAAGTCATTTCTCTATGATTCTGATCATTCTTATTGTCTAAATTTGTAGAGTCAATGTGTAATTGACATTCCTAGCACTTTACAATAGTTGTTTTTTGAAGACGTCATTTTTAGGTGTAGGTTTAGTGTGTAGGTTTGCAGAAACATTCACATCATTTTCAATAAGAACCATTACAGTTCATATTTAGCTTCGTGGGGACATGAGAACTCAAGGCTCGGATACTACTCCATTTGATTTGAAACTGTTCTTTATTTGTGTCCATTTCCACATCTCTGTGAGGGCTTCACAACTCTTCCACGTATTTTCAGAATCAAGTTGTTGAGTTTTCATTCTCACTCTGAAGGAAGCAGTTGTGACTCTGCTCAGATCCGAAGAGAGACCTTGTTTTCCTCTCCTCTGTCTGTCCTGCCCTCTCTATTTCACTATCTCAAAGATGAAAGAAGCTTTAAGGACTGTTCTTCTGATGCGGCCAGTTTGGGCACTGCCTCAGGTCCTGTGTGTTTTCTGTGGAAAAGCCTCATTTTGCACAGCACTACAAGAAAAAAAAAATCAAAAAACAAAACGTCAGATATTAGCTCCTACCTTCAGTTCCCATAACAATGCCGTCCTTGTTCTGAAGAGCGTAGGTTTGGTAACTGTACAAAAGCTCGTAGTTGCTTTGTTGAAGCGAGATGACTCTTCTATGTACTTTTTGTTTGGGAACAAATGCCATTGATGGCTGAAGACAGCTCATTATCAGGAAAAAGCCCAAGATATGACAATGCACTGGGTTAATGCAAGCATCTGGCAGAGTTTCAATCAGGGATTTGTTTAATTCTGCCATTGGCGATAAAACATAGGATGCACACTTCCGATGACAGCCCGCCTCCCTTTTTCTCCTTCAGTTTCTTCTCCGTGATCGGTCTGCCTAAGGCAAGAGACTCGCGACACGTATCTGACAGATTTTGTCTCAGAACCTCTTACATTACAGAACATTTGTTCAAAACTAAGATTACGACACATCAGTGTGATTGGGAAAACTTGTTTACAAAGAGTAAATGAGGGCAGAATCACAGTGGGTTCCTCAAGTTATTCCTAAGGAAAGATCATATATTGCCAACATCAAACTTTAGGCTGCTCTCATGAGAGGTCACCACAGCAGATCTGACCCACAAAATCTTTGTACTGCACCCAGGCTTGGGATGGGTAGCTGAGCAGCATAATCCCAAACGTCTGGGCAGTGGACACATCAAACTCAAAAGACAGTCCCCACAAAGCATGGACTAAACCTTGGACCGCTAGAACCCTGGATCTCTTTGGAAACATCACTGACTGAACACTATGCCAGTAACACCTAGACCCTACTGGCCATATTTAGATCTGCACCTGAGAAAATTAACGCAAATACAAACCTGAGTACTGAACAGAAATGGCCTAAATTATTAGATTATATTTAATAAATAATAGCCAAGCTGGAGTGCTATAACGAGAGATACTGGCTGTGTTGTGGTCATAGGCATACGACTGCAGGCCGACTGCTGAAGATCAGTACACCAGAGCCAATAGCTCACTTTATGGCATGGACCTCAAGTGTATTACTCTGATTATACAGTTCATTATTGGCATTTTAACATAAACAAATCTTTTTTTTCCCCCTGTCTTCTTGATCAACCTTCAGCAAGGTCAAATGATTCCATTCCATCACACATTTCTTTTCAACAAACTCTGGATCTTGAACTGGTTCCGTTCAGGAGCGCCTTGATTCTCTCCAGCAAATGGGTCCTTATTTACACCAGTTTTGATGGAAACCAAGGCTGCGTTATTCAGAACTGATCTTAATCTAGTCAATAAAATGTCATGGGATAAAATCATTTTTTACACTGGGTTAAGATCATAGTGATACATAAAACAAACAAACAAACACAATGCGTATAACGAGTGCATTGTGCCATAACTATTTACATTGTTCAAATAATGTGCACAAATGGAATCTGAACTGTTTCCTCATTGGCTGAAAACGTCCAGGCACCTGTCTTGTAGGTGTTGGTGGCATTGCCAGGTTACTTGTATTTTGCAGAGTGATACCTGAAGTGCTTTGGTCAGAGTGAAATTATTATGCAATAATAGCATTTCTTGAATGTCTCTCTAACCAATCACAATGCCGAAATCCGAAATACCTGGTGTAATGTATTAATAATACATAAACCCAAAATTCATTAAGATTAAATTAGAAAAACCACACTAGAACATACACCTTTTATCCCCATTTTGAAGCATCATTTGAAAGTGACAGATTTTCTTTACACTTCAGTCTTAATGATAAAGATACTACAAAGATTTTTTGAGCGATGGCCTAGAAGATCCACTTTAGTTTCCATAAAGAACCATGTTTGCTATCAGTCAACAGTTGTTGTTAGGTATTAATAGCATATTAAAAACAATGTACCAGTGCTTTGGAACAGAAGGACTTGGAGCTATTTTTGGCTTCATTTTCCAAAGATCCAGAAATATTGTATTCCAACCCTTGCACCATGAAAATAATATTTTCCCCAACCTCAGCAGACCAAACTAACAAGTGATTACACAGCCTCTCCTGCTGCTTCACTCCCTCTCCTGACTCAATTGTATTCGGACTGAACTTTTCAACCGAGGACTTGCGGTACTCTGTTCTTTTCCACTCAGTAATGAGGAGTTATCTGCACTGCCACACCAGGCAATTAGCTGCTCAGGGCAAAGTGGCTTGATCAGAGAGCAAATGAAAATGTGAGGTGAAAATTAAGAGCAAAAGGTGCAATTATTATCATAATAATTACATTTGCTAATTAAATGTCGGCCTCTTGAATAACAATTAAGATAAGATCCTTTGCGAGGGGCTGAGCCTGTCTCTTTTTTTTTCCTCCCACTTCCTTTCAGCAAAGAAAGGAGGAGGAAATGTAACGTTCCTGCATACCTTCACTTTGCAAGCGACCACAGCTGCGTGGTTTGATTTAAGGTGGCCTGACCACGCAGCCCCAAACAATCACACGCTGATGAATTATTCAACACCAGCCTTTGTTCTCATCACACACAGATATGCAAAGCTGAGACTCACTTGTTTAATCTGAAATGGCCAATTAGGGTTGTTCATATAACTTGGAAGTAAACAACAAAATTATAGTCATGAGCCTTGATGCTTGAGCACTGCAATTTTGGGCAGTGCTACATTTGAGAAAGTTAAGGTAAATCCGGTGTTATAGGGAAGGTCATGCACTATGGCCATCGACTTTGGGGACCTTACGGGTAGCAGCCTCTATGAGGATTTGATTCAGGGACTGCATTGAAGTCAGGGACTGATGTTCGATGTATACTCTACTCCACGACTCAATAACTGGGGTGATTTATTGCCCACTAGCCCTCTCTTTTCAGTGGCATGTCATTCTATCATTAGTGCATTTCTATGGCCATTATCTAATCCTTGTTCTCCACATATCCTCATTGGCAGTAGTTATACCAATTTCAGCTATGGTCAGTTCTGCCAGATTTTTTAATCATAAAGCAATCAAGTAAAACAGGTAAATTAAATGTGGCATTATATATATCTGCATCTTATTCAGAATAAGGAACTCCCTCACAGAATTTTCCCCTCACAGGAAAGTGAAAGAAATATGGAGACAGCAACCAGCGTCAAGATCAGGAAGCATACCCTTGTGTTTAATGAGGGCTCTCGCAAACGCCGTCTTCCCAGAAACAATGGCTTTTCCTCGCGTGGGATATTTACAGGAATTTACTGTCCTTTTCCGACGGGAAGGCTTGTGTTACCTGACAGAATTTGCACCATTTCACAAGTGACTGCAGGAGACCTGCTGATGCAACTGACCTGAGAGAAAGTGAAATCAAGTCATGTGAAAAACCCCACTGAGTATCGAGTCTTCTTCTGAAAGAACAGGGTTCAGCGTGGTGGTGGTCGTTGTCGTCATCATCAACAAGATATTAAAAGCCACTTTTATAGCAGGTTTGAGAGTGTACAATCCTCTGGAGAATTGATCAGGTCTAGATTACAAACCCCAGAAAACTCGGTTGATTTATAAGTCCTTGGAATGTAATACAAGCTGCCCATTGAAGCATTCGAATCCAATTATCTTTTACTGAACACCATTTTTATCCAATTAAAACACATTCCTAGCTCTTGAGAATTATAAGTTACATTCTACCCTTTGACAATGGTGATTTATGTTGACTTGCAAACTGGGAAACACTTGGGAAAGAATCTTTGTAGACTTAGTAAACTGGGAATTATGGATAAGAATCTCTAATGAAAAATTCTCTATATCCTTTCACATTACTTACAATCAAATTCAGGCATCAAATAAATGGACCTTATTCTGGAAATGGAGTGATACATTAAATAAATGTTCATGAAGCACTATATTTTTAATATCTAAGATATTTGAGGTCATAGACATGAGTAGCAGCAGTTAAACAATAGCTTCTCTAAGCTGCTTTAATCAAATAGTTTCTTGTGGTGGACCGGTCACCTGCCCATGATGTGTTTTGTTCTGATTTGTTGTGGGCTTCAGACCCACAGCGTTCCTAAAGATAAAGTGGTACCATAAAACAAATTAATTATTTAAATTCACTGGTTTACCTTGTGTGGCCAGTTCACCAGAGAGAGCAAGAGGAACATGAGGCTGAGGACACCATGGCCTGCTCCAAAATAAGGACAAAATTGATGCAGAAATATTTACTTTTACAAATGAATAAATGGAGCAGTTTAACTGGTTCAGAAAATGCAGCATTAAATCAAAAGCAGCAATGTGAAGTGCCACTATGAGAACAAATAAAATTCTAGGAGTTTGGACCTGGACCTCACAGTTTGAATAACTGTGTCTGACCAAATGTGTCATTATTTTTCCCAATGTTGAAATCATGTGGAATTTACCATGTACTGCAAAGAAAGTAAACCAGAGTAGTTAGATTTTTTTATCTGGAATCATGAACTTTATTAAGCAAATATAAAATATACACCAGGGAAAATAGTTTTCCTTTTGTTGGTCCAAGATTTTTTTTTTTCCTTTGTTTCCAGTTTGTATCCATTGTTATGTTTTCTTCAAAATAAACAACGTTCTTCCAAAGGGAAAGAAGCAAAAAAAAAAAAAAAAAAAAAAAAAAAAAACAATAATAAAAATTATAATAATCCACTAGTTGAACCCAGTAAAAAAAAAAATTGTTAAAAAAAATCATCCCACAGCAAAATTGGACAAAACCAAAAATGCAGAACAGCCTTCAGTTTGGCCTCATCTGGACCACAGTGAAGATGACGTTCCATTATTCAGATCAACTATAGAGTACACTGCCCACCCCTCTCTTGGAAAAGTCTGGCGAGTGTGTTAGCCTCTGGCCCCCAGTCATCCTGCTCAGGGGGCTCCGGCTCTGACGGAGGTCCAGGAAGGTCCAGGGAACTTATGGAGCCTGAGGGTGACCCCTGGCCCTCGTAGGCATAGGTTTGGAGTGAATCGTACGGAGGGCCACTCGTGTCCTGATCCGCCTCCATTACTTTGAGCTGGATAACATCATGGATGTCCTGATTGGGCGGAGTTTGTGAAGGGCTCAGGCTGGCCCCGCCCAGAGCCGCTGCCCAGACCTCACCCCTTCTTCTCCGGACCTCGCCTCCTGCTGCTGAAGGGTTTCTGAGGGCGGCAATGTCAAACGCCTCTGTGTCCTCTTCGCCTCCGCCCTCATCATCGTAGGTAACAACATTCTCCCGGACGTCTTCCTCTGAAATGATTAAGCCTTCCTTCTTTATCTTCTTACTCCTCAGGGTCACGAACAGCACCACGATTGCTGTGAGGAAAAGCAAGCAGGGTGGTTACATACTGCAAGTATTAACATAAAAAAATAAAAATAAAATAAAGATCATTACACAGCTTATTATGCAGTTCTCAAATTCATAAGATTCATATAAATGAGCTATTCATGGATCTAATTTGAACCACTCCCCATGGTTTATCCACCCTTGAAAACATTCACACCACTCACGCACCTACAGTGTTTGTATGTAAGAGTACAGTCATTTAATCAGAAATGATATAGGTCCATACATTTTGGGGTGTCCCAACTATAGGGCATGCAACTATAGAGCTATGCTATGATTTTTGCTATTTCTAGACATAGTTATATTAATAAAAGGGGCATTCCAAATATTTTTAATAGATGTAAATTATAAGTTATAGTTAGTCATCTTTGTTCACTAAGTGAGCTCCCATCCACCGGTGGCACTGTTTCTTTAAATCCATTCAGACTCTTATGTACCTGAAGAAGTGTTACAGAAACAGCACTGTAATTTATTATTTTTTTTTTAAGATGATTACACGTAGGGTTACACAAACACAAGATGCCATTTTAACCAATCAGAACTTCAAGTTATGTTTTCTCAAGTTAGGGTTAGTGGAAGATTGGCTGGTTTTTCCAAACAGAAAAAAAGTTGCCAGAAACTTACATAAACATCCACCAACATTATAGCATATTTTTCCTTATGCAAATGTTACACATTATGCAAATTTTAGGAATGGTTTTCTAGTAAAAATAATGTATACGTTCACATTGAAACCAGGCTGAATAAAGCTTTCATTGTCATTACATTTTAATAATATTCCTGATACCAGTGGAAGCAGTAAATACCTGTTAAGATTTGCCTTGGAACAAGTGAAATCCTACAAAATGGTGGCTATTAGCCTTCCGTAATTAAACCCCACATCTGCTTTTTGTCTGAAATATTTATTCACACACTTGCATCAACTGTAATGACAATGTACAGATGTTTACAGCATGAGGGTCTACAATTAGCCTTTGACATGTAAAGAGACTGGAGGCAAAGAGCTGTGTATGGGGAAGACTGCGTAATTGCTCATCTGCTGATGTGAAATCAATAGTATTTTATCACTCTGTTAATGTTAAAAACAGGCTGAGGGTCTCAGTTTAGAATGCAATTCAAAATTAATCAGCAACGGTATCATGCCAAACAATATCATGTCTAAATATATTACTAAATATTGCATTTTCAGCGTGTGGCTCATGCTCTTCAGTGTTGACTTTGTCTGTAGAGAAATACTCTAGAAGTATGACACCACCACCATTTTTCTGTGCTAACTTTAGCCCAGCATCATTCCCATCCAAGCTGCGAGGTCCAGCTCAGTAAGGATTCTCCCACCAAGGTATGAAGTGTGCTCATATACACGTTGTGTCTGGTTGCTCTTTGGTGCAGAAGTCTACATTCGTCAAAAAAAGCAGGTTCCTCCAGAGAGAGCAAGAACTTTCTATTTATGGCAGAGCTGGAGACAGAGGGGGTGAGAAAAAGAAGGGGTTGTTCCGCAGGGTGGAGCCTCACATCTTCATGTGCAGAGCTTTAAACAACACTACATTAGGTGGAGATGGCTATGGGGAGTGGCTTTGAAGATGAAGCAATTGTCAACATTAAAAACTGGATTTATGACAGTGTTCTGTACCTTTTTGACTGCCTAAAAGAGACCCATGTTAATGCATCAGGTTCTTGTTATTGAGTCAGACTACATCTGTCCTGGTTTCAGTCTTGACGCAATGTTCCACATTCTTTCTGTTCACTTGGACTACACAGCATTTTGAACTGTGATTTATTTCTTTTTTAATTTTCATTGAAAAGGATGGTGTAGTTCAGGACTAATCACTTTCTGGGAACATGGGGAAATACCCCAATGTATCCTGGTCTTGTAGCCAGATCCAGGGAACTCAATTCATTACACTGATGTCTCTTGACTTTCCCAGATCCAGATACAAAGGAGGAAGACAGGGGGTAACAGGGGGTAACTTGGAAGAGATTGAACCTGAAGTTTCTGATCAGTTGTCACTCGTTTCTAACAGTCTTGACTCAGATTCGATGTGTCCTTGGTCTTGACCCTGAAACTTGAATTTCCTTGATCTCAGCCTTAAGTGCAAATCAAATCCAAACCCATATCAAGTACAGTACTTTAACTATTCAAACAATTTTTCCAGAAAGAAGTTCACCTTAAGACTCAAGACTAAAAATTGTGGCTTATCAGGCTTTAGACTTTAGGCCAGCCATGTTATAGTCTAGAGGGCTACTAGTTTAGCCAACACAGGTTTGTAAGACAACATCCATGTGCTAAGCAAAATGAAGGATAGCTCTATATAATGGTTTAAAATATAAATACATACAGACGAGCTGGGGACTGAAGGGGATTGAAAAACATGCCTTATAAGGAAGTATCTACAGACAGGTGGGAAAAACAAAGGCAATTACAAAGCCAACTTTTTTTGGCTTTCACAGGAAAAGGGAACAAAAGGACACTTAAGGAAAGGCTGGCAATCACAGAAAACAGTAAAAGAAAGAAATTAACCACTTTCTCAACCAAGAGGGAGGAAGGTAAGTGCCTATCCTTGCATCAGAACTTAATGTTAGTTTGTTAGATGCTGGTGTGAACTGTAAAAGGCTTCCTACTTTCAGAAAGAGAAAGAACCCTGAGAGTAAACTTAAAAAAAAGGGCTTTAAGAGAGGCTTAAAAAAGGAAGATAAATGGGAGTGCAAAACTCTCAGCCCTTTTTTACCAAACTTACCGGCCATATTACATGACCCGAACAAAGTCTGTCTCCATCTGAGTTTTTATAAAGCCCTCAACCCAGTTGTAGGGTGTTGGGTTTGACTGTCCCTGGGAGGTGCATGACATCTCCCTCTGCTGGCTGGAGGAGCCCCAGCAATGTGCCCAGCCCTTATAGTCTGGACATACGTTTTCCAGTTTTCCAAAACTAGAGGACACTATGATCCAATTGCTATTCTACTGCTATAATAATCCAAAATAATTCCATGAAAATTGCATCTGCTTTGTTATTTACAGAAATTAGATCAAAAGTTCTCTAAATTATTTTCTTGCCTCAAATCTGGCCCACCCAGTATGAGCTCTCATTTTAGGACAAATTGGTATCAAGCCAACAAATCTAGTACAAGAAGCCACAACAAGATGCCCCACATATTTTGGAACTCCTGCTAATGCTAACCCTAATGGTCTCAACATGCTTGAAGGAGAGCAATAAATACCAGGAATGTCTGTACCATCGCTTGCCATGTTGGAATAATTTGAGGCTATTCGTTCAGTTTACACTTCTATTAGTTGTTTAGCTATTTGTAATAGCTTTTTAGCCTTAGATACTGTACAAAGCAGTCATTAGCCTAGCAAACTATCTGACCAATATGCTATGCCAACAAGAGTCCTGCATCTATAGCATCTGTAACATTGTGGCTGATATTCAACCTCCACATGTCCCCCACTCTCTTACCCAGGAGGATGAGGATGCAGAGCAAGATGGCAATGAGTGCCCCGGTGCTAAGGCCTGCGGAGGACAGGAAGGCCTGGGGCTGACAGATGGGGGCTCGAAGACCCCCCCTTCTGCAGGGGCACACCCTCAGGGTTAGGGTGCTGGTGCTGCTGAGCTGAGGCTCTCCTCCATCCCACACCACCACGGCCAGATACTGGAGCTCCTGCTCAGCTTGACTGAAACCCCACCTCCGAGATATTATACTCGCACTGCTGTCTGTCAGAGAAAGAGAGAGAGAGAAAGAGAGAAATTATATATATATATTTTTATATATAATATATAATTTATATGTAATGCATAATTTGTGTGTGTCAAAGTTTCCAGATTAATTACATGCCTTGATGCATTAACCTTTAAAACACTAAATTATACAGATGATAAGTTGTAGAATACCGAATGTCAGTACCTTAGAGCTTCATTTAAGGCCCAACCCACTCTTTTCTTACTGGCCACCAGAAAACCCCTAGCTCACCTCAGTTTGTAATTGTGTCACTGAATTAAACCCACAACACCTCCAAAAGGTGAGGTCTGTGAGGTCAAAACAGTAAGGTCTGGTGTCCTACACTCACCCCATTCAAAGCAGGCTTTACAGACTTATATTTACTATGTAGACCTGGCCCCACTGGCACCGTTAATGCATTCCGTTTAGCTGTCTCAGTGATACTGTATACAATATCAGTGGCTCCTGCTTTGTTGTTTCCAAAAATAACACTGTCGTCAGCAAACCTGAGGTCAGTTAGGGAGTCATTGTCATTTTAAAGAATACGACTGTATCATTAGTAAACCCTTTGTAAACTTCTGTAGCCGATTCCATACCAAATCTGAAACTATAAAGGAACGCTGGGTCAGATTTGGTATTTTTTTGCTCTTTGGCTCCAGTCTTCCACATGCTGCTTCTTTAACCAAAGCATGTGATGAAAGTTTTCCTCAGTCTTCATTATTTTGAAGGAATTATTAACACAAGTGCACCATTCTCCTCACTCTGATTGGATACATGTAATGCTGGTTGTCATGGTAATGTCCACACTAAGTAGTGCCCTATGCATGGACATAATGCAGGCATACAACGTGCATACAAACCCCTCAGTCTTAATCCACAGTCAGTAGGAATTCAGTGGGAAGGCAGAAAGCCCTGTATGTAATTGGAGCTACTGTTTGCTTAGTGTGGTGAGACTGCAATTCTCTGCTTCTTGGTTTTATGTTGGACCGTGTTTACATCGACACGGCTGTAAATTATAGAGACACTTAAACAGTGTTGCTAGTTCAGACTTGATTTGCAAAGCCGTTTTATACAAACAGGTTGATGCAGCACTCTACTGTCAACATGAACCAGCGCAGCCGATTGTCCTTCAGCGCAAACACGCTTTATTAATTCTACAACTTTCATTCTGCAGTGGGGTGTGTGTGTGGGGGGTATCTTCCCTTGTCTCACATTCACTTCTCATGTTTCTATTTCTTCCACAGATTATTCCAGTCCATTAGTTCCAGTCTTCTCTCTCTCTTTCTCTCTCTCTCTCTCTCTCTCTCTCTCTCTCTCTCTCTCCCTCTCTCTTTCTCTCTCCTTAGCCCTGCATTATATGCAGAGTCATGATCCCCTCCTTTTCAATGCAGATTCTCATCTCCTCGGAGCAGGGATCAACAGCAAGTGCTCATGCTATGGGTGGAGGGGATCTCTGAGCTCTGGACACTCACTCTCTCTGATGTCTTTTTAGAAATTAATGCCTTCAGCAAGCTGCGCTAGACTTGCAGGTGATCGATTGAATAAATCAATGAGCAGCAAACTAACAAAAGCAGCAGTAATGTGGGAAGCTCCAGTGTCCTTCAAGAGCCCCCTTCAGAGTCACAACAACAATCCATGAGTTTTATGAAGAAATTCCACAAAGATTGGGGCTTGGGTCAGACTCAAGATTATTTCCTATGACCTGACATTGCTAAAAAAAAAAAAAAAAAAAAAAACTGATTAAAGTTACTGAAGGATACTGGCTGTTACATCATATACAGAACACACTGATGTAGAGCACAGGTTGGTCTTTGAGGTTTTCAGTATTTCAGGTTAGTCTTAAGGTGATTACTTATATATTTGACTGAAAGACCACATCCAAGGTTTGCTCAGTGTTCACTAAATATTAATAGCATTTGTTCATGTGAATTTCTAACTATAAAACATAAAAAAATAACTTTAAATTTCACCTAAACCAAACCCTAAACTTAACCTTAATATTTAAACTAATCTTAATCTTAACCCTAAACTTCAAACTAAACAAATCATATCTGAGCTCCAAGGGGCAGCATTTTGTGCTTCCGGTTTATAAAAAGAGGTTCTGGATTGGGAGATGAATATATATTTGTGTAGCAATGACACGTTGAAGCTGGAGGGACAGATACTTGACGATTTCTGAGAGTAAATGGAATCAGTGCTTTTCAGCAGTGGTTCTTGGCTCTTAAAAGAGCTGTTAAGAGTGAGTCAGGACACATTTTTTCAGATACATGTTTTTAATTGGACAGCGACGATGTATATTTACAATGAAATAATTATAACAATCTCACTGCAACTATATTTTTATCTGTATATTTATGTGTAAAGTATATTTTCTTGCTTCACACAAATTATATAAATATCAGGTCAAGGTCATGGCCGTTTATAGAATAAATGTGCCCTATTTACATGGGTTGCTTGGTGATGCAATTCATTCCAGCTGCCTGTCCCTGGACACGCCCACCACTTGCTGCATGGGTGATGCTGTGTGATTTTATTGCTTACAGTGTGTAGCAGGGTAAGAGGATGTAACAGCAACCAGCAGAACTTCTCAGGAGTTAGTTTTCTTTATTTTTCTTTATTATTATTATTATTATTATTATTATTATTATTATTATTATTATTATTATATTTTTAAAGGCTGACATTTATAAATTCAGTCCTAAAAACTTAATATTAAATTAGGAACGTCAGATGGCCAGTAATTACACAGATCTCACACATTTCCAGTGAACCCCGGGAGTATATGCGTGGAAAAAAATGTGGATACAGTCTTGGCAAATTGCAAAATGGAGGTTATTTATACTGCTTCTGTTTTAATTTGTTCAAGAAATTGCACATCAACCAAATGACTGCACTTAATACCAGTTTCTACAGTTGTTAGGACTCCTATAAACTGGGTGAAAACTGTCTGGAAAGTAACATTTTGTATTGTTTATAATTTGGATATTTTTTGTACATTTTTCCAAGGAGCGATCTCTCTTTACAATACCCAACATGCATTGCAGAAATACACCAACGTACCACTGCCAGTACACTGAGAGTGTGTCATTAGTTACACCCCCCACCCCACCCCTCCACCCACCACCCTTTAATGTTATGCCTGTAGTTTCTGGGGCTAATAACTGCCCCCAAAATAAACATTCCAGTGTGTGATGGAATGGCTGCCTCTCATAAAAATAAGTGCATTCATTTAATTGCTCCAAGTGTGGATCATTCTCAGCGGGTCTTTCACGGGAGCGACAGCGAATCATAAACACATTTCCTGTGAATCGCCATGGGAACGGAGCGTGCATAAACTGCAGATGTAATTAATCTTGGCTGCGAAATGTGGGGTCCGGTGCTGAAGAGTGGGTTTCTGCAGCTCTGGCTCAGTTCCTGGTGGCTACGGCTTGAGCTGGAGCCTAACGTAGGAGTTTAAGTGCAAGAGCTGTGGCCAGCAGATGATGCATAAAGCCGCATAGATCCACGAAGGGAGGACAGGGGCCCAGAAGGGACAGTCTTCACATAACGAGGCCCCTACGGCAGACGAGACTCACGCATGTGGGAGTCCGGCCATGGGCTGAGAGCTTATGACATAATCTGGCCTTCTGACTGCGACCATATTTCTGCAGCCATCAGGGGACGGCAGAGAACAGAACTAACTGTGCACCTTCCAGATTCGGAGTGTTATTTGTGCTGCTTCGTATAAAACCCACACCAACTTAAGCCAATTTGAACACCCACTGCCTTTCTGCGAACTGGAGAAAAAGGCAATGAATTCTTCCGAGGGGAATCGCAATCCATTTAGTTTTGCCACCTCCCAGGCTTGGCGCTTGAAGTCTTATGACACAGTTCCAGTCGCTGCCGTGAGACGCTCATACTCTCGTCCAATCAGTTGGCTCCAGCTACTCGACCAACCAGGCGCTTGAGTCTTTTGAGAGGTGCCCTCTAGAAGCTAATTTATATTTATTAAGAGATACACATACAAATAAAAAAAAAAACACATTACTATACACTGAATAATCACCTTGTATCTACACTCACTGTCCTTTTATCGGCTCCATTACAGACTGTAGTCCACTTGTTTGTCTACATCGTTCTTTATCCCCTTTTCACCCTGCTCTTCAATGGCTAGGACCACCACAGAGCAGGTGTGATGTGGGTGGTGGACCACTCGGCAGTGACACTGACATGGTGGTGGTGGTGTGTTGTGCTGGCACCAGTGGATCAGACACAGCAGTGCTGCTAGAGTGTTACTGCTGAACCCAAACAGTGCAGCAGCAGACGAGCTACTGTCTCTGACTTTACATCTACAAGGTGGATGAGGTAGGAGTGTCTGACAGAGTGGACAGTGAGTGGACACAGGGTTTAAAAACTTCAGCAGCTAGTGCTGTGTCTGATCCACTCGTAACAGTGCAGCACACACTAACAAACCACCACCACGTCAGTGTCACTGCAGCGCTGAGAATGATTCACCACCAATATCTGATCATTTCACACAGAACCAGCATGTATTGCCTCCTTTCAGATCTTCCGTGAGCTGCGAACACCTACAAACCCTTCCCTGCGTCCCACCGTAGACACTTACACATGCATCTTTGCCAAGTCCACTCCCCAGTGTGCGTAGGCCTCTGTTATGACCCATCTGCGAGGCTGTTATTTAGGCGGAGCGAAGCCCCGTGTTGGGAACTCGGCTTTAGGCTGCGGGAAACAAACCGAAGCAAAGCCCTAAAGCTCCAGCAGCAGAGCTCAGGGGTCTCGGGGTTTCTTAGCATCTGTTTCTGATCTCCCCGATCGCGCCGTTAAACCCTTACAGTCCGCCGAAAGCCTGCTGAAGCCCCGCTGCCTGCTCCAACCTTTCCTCCTCCACCCCCTCTCTAAAGGACTCCTCCAAAAGAGCAGTCGGCCTTTCTGCCGATGAATCATTACGGTCTGACCATCTCCAACAGACAGCCTTGAGCCAGCAAAGACACAGACCTGGTTTCCCAGGCAACTGCACCACTGGCCTCTATCTAGCTGATATTAGAAGAGTGGGGTGGGGGTGGGAAGGTGAAGGGCTTCGGAGAATGAGCAAGATCCATGCGACAACACATGATGCTAAATATGTGTGTCTAGAGGCGCTGGTGGTTAGCTTAGAGCAAACATGAGGAAATCAACTCTCAGGAGGCAAATTCCATTATCCAGAAACCAGAGGAGAGGGGGCTCACGATCTTATTGGAAATCCGGAGGAGTCATATACAAACGAATGAACATCTGCTTTGTGTTTTTCCAACTATTTTGTCCTCGGCTAATTGAACAAACCAGGTGTTTTCCATAAACATTTAAACATATTTCTTATTTATACGATTGTGAATTGAAAATGATTACTGTATTGAGTGCTGTGATCCCCTAAATTATCCCGATTCTAAATAATATAGACATTTCAAAAAGTTCACTTTTAAGACGATATATCAGTACCACCATGGTATAAACTTATAAACTTATAAAAATCCGGCCTGGTCTCAAATTAAATTAGTAAATATTTGATTCAAAGAACATTCCCAGAGCTTATACAGTACTAAATATAGTTTGCCCTTCACGGATGTACAAGTGAATCTATGATGCCTTATCCCTGCCCTTAAATCTAAAACTAATATTAAACCAAGCCATAACCCTTACCCTAACCCTAAGCCTTATACCTCATTCATTATCTGTAACCCTTATCCAGTTCAGGGTCACGGTGGGTCCAGAGCCTACCTGGAATCATTGGGCGCAAGGCGGGAATACACCCTGGGGGGGGGCACCAGTCCTTCACAGGGCAACACAGACACACACACACATTCACTCACACACTCGCACCTACGGACACTTTTGATTCGCCAATCCACCTACCAACGTGTGTTTTTGGACTGTGGGAGGAACCCGGAGCACCCGGAGGAAACCCACGCAGACACAGGGAGAACACACCACACTCCTCACAGACAGTCACCCGGAGGAAACCCACGCAGACACAGGGAGAACACACCACACTCCTCACAGACAGTCACCTGGAGGAAACCCACGCAGACACAGGGAGAACACACCACACTCCTCACAGACAGTCACCCGGAGGAAACCCATGCAGACACAGGGAGAACAAACCAACTCCTCACAGACAGTCACCCGGAGGAAACCCACGCAGACACAGGGAGAACACACCACA
>NC_089818.1:4026855-4048724 GCF_029633855.1 Hoplias malabaricus
TGTTAGGTGGATTGGCGACTCAAAAGTTTCTGTAGATGTTAGTGTTTGAGTGAATATGTGAGTGTGTGTTGCCCTGTGAAAGCCCTGTCCTGGTTTGAACCGAATTATTCCGGGTAGGTTCTGGACCCACCGGGACCCTGAACTTAATAAGTGGTTACAGACAATGAATGATTTAATTAATGAAAAATCCTCAAGAAGTAAAAATACAGCAATGATTTCCTGAAGTACATGTATTTGATTAACTGTAAATAGTTATTCTCCATGTCTGGGTTTACCCTTAATAAATAAATAAATAAAACCCTACATAAACACATATACACACAGACAGGCATGACACGGATCAGATGATTCCAATCGGATAAAAAAGCAATGATTAACATTTCTGGTGAGCCAGTTCCAGGAGCTCAATGCCGTGTGAAGCCTGTTATCTTCACTAGAAAAAAAACATCCTGTATATGCTGAATAATTTATAGGTTCAAGAGACTCCCAGGTCTGTGGTGCCGCAGATAAACCCAGAGCTGGATAACGTTTGCGTATAGACATAAGTAAAAGGGAAGTAGACGTGAAGACAGGAGACAGGTAGAGAACGGGTGATGGATGGTAAGAAGTTCAGAAATGGAATGAATGGAAGGGATTCTACTTCAGAAGCTAGGCAAAAAAATGTGTGATGTTCGATATTTTAGAATGATAACTAACCTGCCCCGGCTTGGAATTCTCACACACGATGATGTCATGGTCAGTGGAGATGTACGGCGTGTTGTCATTGACGTCCAGGACTTGGATTGTGACTGGAACGTAGCTGACCAGCTTTGGGTTGTCTGAAAGAAACACAGAGACAAAACACAGTCAACACCTTCTGACCATACACTATGTACAGACTGTCATTGTAGAACTACAAAGTGCTCCCGTCCAATCAGCAGAGCTGAGAGAATTGACAATGAGAGTAGAGACAAGAAGGTGGTCATAATGTTATGGACTAAGGATGTATGAAGGGTTCAGTAGCTTTGAGCCCCTAATTTCCTGTGGTGCATCAAGACCCTGCTAAAGCCAGTCTCTGGGGTTTTCACATATGAATTCATCTAATGGAAATCTACAAACAAACGGGATACCGCTTCAGAGAATGGAGAAAAAAAAAATAGCAGACTGTGCCTGTTTGAATGTAAATTTCATGAATATTTCAGAGCACTCGGAGGCAACAGAGCTCACTAAGATTACATTTATATGAACTCTAGAGGCTAAGCATTTTCAACCCTAAGAGTTACAGTATCTCAGTCAGGGGGCGGGAAATTTATGCAGAAAAAGATCTGAATATCAGTGATAAATATTATCCAATCCACATATCAGTCTGTCGCATCGCTAATGGTGATTGATCGCCACCAGCTTTGAGTCAGCTGATGCTATCGATGGGCAGCGTTGACGAGTCATTAGCCGACACTTCTTGCTAAGAATGGGATGAGGAGGATAATCAGTTAGATAAGCAAAAGAAAGGAAGAGCAAGAGCAAGAGAAATCAATTGACCCTGTCTGCCTCGATCACTTCTTCATGTTACCAACAGCAACAACATCAATCCCACATTGCAACCCTTCTCACTTGCTATGGTCAATATCTATGACTGTAACTGTAGACTTACAGCTCTATCCAAGACAAGATGGACCATGTTAAGTTCTCCTTTCAGAACGGGGAATGCATCTGGTAGAAATTTCTCCTGCTCATGTTAAGGTTTGAAACAACAGTTGGCTTCGATTAATTGGTGTTGTGTTGACATTTCTTTGGAGGTTCCTTAAATATTCAATCGTTGTCTATAACCACCTGCACAATTCAGATTTGCCGTGGGTCTCTGGGTGCAAGGTGGGAACACACACTGGAGGTGGTGCCAGTCCATTGCAGGGTGACACACACTCACACATTCACTGACACACTCAGACCTATGGACAATTTTGAGTCTCCAATCCACCTACCAATGTGTGATTTTGGAAACCAGAGCAAGACATGGGGAGAACACACCAAACTCCTCACAGACAGTCACTAGGAGTGAGTTTTGAACCCCGGAGCTGTGTAAAAGCACCACCATACCACCCTGTACCTTAAATATGAAGAACCTAAATGTCCAAGAACCATACTTTAAGAATCTGCCCAGGTGCCAAACTGCCAAGATTCTTTAGGAAGCTGGTACTTGGTTCTTGGAAAATGCTTGAACTAATGTAGAGCCTTGAATTATGTGGTTCTTCACAATTTCAACAGCCAATATCTCATTTACATCTCAAGCTTCTTCCAGAAACCAAATGTGGTAAACATTCTTGGAAACACCCTCAACTACCTAGTTCAAACCATAAAACTTTTAATTATGTCATTCTTCATTACAAGGGGGGTTCATTTCTTGTATACTCAAGTACTTGGAAAGACTTTCTCCTGGAGTTCATGTAGAACCTTAAATTATGTAGTTCCTCATAATTCCAAAGTCCAATATCTAATTACAGAAGCTTAAACCAAAATGAAACCAAATGTGGTTGTACGATTGGATGTAAATTTTCTTGGAAACACCTTCAAGCACCTCATACCTCATTTAGCTTTGCTTGACTTTAGTACGGTTCTACCCAGTTGCCTCACAGATAAATGTGATTCCGTGGAGAATTCTCTGGGAACCCTAAAGCGGCTCTGCTATGGAATTACTCCAACCCATTTTCTGCACCTTAATTTTGAAGCTTAGGCCTGGCCCCTTATAGAAAATTGATTGGCACAGATAGGGTTCTGGCCACAGACCTGTACTTACCAACCTCTGAAGCCTTAACAGTGATGTTGTGCCAGGCTACTGCCTCCCGATCCAAGCTCGCGGTGGTTTTAATGAGTCCGCTGTTGGCATCGATGCTGAAAAGTGCCTCTCCGTTCGCACTGCTGTCAATGGAATACCTGCAATTAGAGGAGGGAACAGTTTCCATGCGGGGGATCATAACTCTGGTTCACTTGAGAGGTGATGGACGGGGAAGTCACTGGAGAGTTCGCTAAGTTTAAGTAAACAGGTAAGGGTTCTCCATTAATTGGCGTTTCATAATGAAAGGGGTTGGGGGCCATGAAAGTGATGAATATGGAAAAGTACTATTGCTGAATAAGCCGGCGCTAAGGCACTGAACTGAGATCCATGCAATAGGCGTTTTTTGAAACCGTTATTTCCCATTTCTTTCTTGTTGTCTCTTAATTTATGTGAAACCCATTCCCTGTGTAATACTCCGAGCAGCATAGCGTACTGTAAGTCTATCTGCTTTCGCATGACGGCAACACCTGATTCAGCTCACGAGGGGTTTGGTAATTAGCTGGTAATTTGGGCTCAGTGTGCTACAGCAGGGAAAACACTAAACTATGCAATGTGGTGCATCCCAGAGGATCGGGAGCGATTTCTCTAAATAGCTGTCAAGGCACTTGGAGGCAGTGGAAATACCACCTTTCAAGGGATGTGTGGTGGGTGGTGGTGTGATGCAAATGTCTGCCCATAAATTACAGTATATATATATATATATATATATATATATATATATATATGTATGTATGTACAACAATCCTTGGTATCACAGTGACGTCTCTCCGTAATTGCCACCTCATCTACCTCCAAATCTCACCTCACTTTGCCCCTGGCATTGTCAGGGTCTTGAGCCGTTACCATGCCCACGTCCGTTCCAGGTGGGGCATTCTCATACACATCCATGATGTAGTAATCCATGGTGAACACTGGTGCTTCGTCTACATCCCCTACGATTATCTTCAAGGTGGTGGTGTCTTTGAAAGGTCCCAGGTGGGAGAAGTGAGGGTCCAGGTGGGTGTTCATGCCCTCTATGCTTAGCGAGTAAGACTTCTTTTTTTCATAATCCAGTGGCTGGGAAAGAGATGTATGGAAAGTGACCACCATGTGAAGTCAGTCCAGTAATGAAAAGAAAAATAATTTAGGAGGTGACAAAGTAATAACCTAACTAGTTAGTGAAAATACATTGGGTATTACATTGTTTAGAAAAAAAAGTGACAAAAAAATATGACACAAATTGATTTTTTTTTTACTCAGATACAGTGAGCTATGGGTAATAATACATATAGTTAAGTTTAGGGAATAATGGTATACTCAAACAGTCATGGAAGGACCCTCACTCCCACCTTTTTGAGAGAGATGACCCCTTCCCTCTTGTCGCTGTCGGGGTAGATGGAAAACATGGCAGCCCCATCCTCATTCGTGATCCTGTACGCCATCTCAGCATTAATTCCGAGGTCTTCATCGTTGGCTTTGATTTTCCCCACAGCTTTACCAACCTGAGCCGACTCTGGGACGTACAGCTGGTAGTTCTCTGGAGCAGGACACAGAGAGTTAAAGAAGTGTGTTCTACTTGTCTTGAGTGTTTCTAGTGGTGGATCATTCTCAGCGCTGCAGTAAAAACAAGGGTTAAAAACTCCAGCAACACTGCTGTGTCTGATCCACTACCAGCGCAACACACACTCACAGTGTATTACCATGTCAATGTCACTGCAGCACTGAGAATGATCCACCTCCCAAATAACACCTCCTCTTGGTGGTCCCGCGGGACATTTAAAAATGGGGTCAAAGCAGTATTGAAACATTTATTGGAAAAATGTGAGAAAGTGGTAGCTCACTTTGAGGAAACCTCGGTGGATTGTCGTTGACATCAGTGAGGGTGATGTTGACGGTGGTGGATCCGGACAGACCCCCCACAGAACCAGCCATGTCTTTGGCTTGGATGATGATGGAGTACATTTCTTGGGTCTCTCTGTCCATGTTGGCCTTTCCTGTCCTAATGATGCCTGATGGACAAAGGGAATAGAGTCACAAACACAACAAGTACAAAACCCTTATTTTCAAAATGGCACATTGACTTTTTAAGATATTGTAAAGAATAGATGAATTCCTGCATTCATCTTCTGTAACCACGTCTTCCTGATTAGGGTTGAAGTAAGTCCTGACCAGGAATCATTGGGTCCAAGGCAGAAACAAACCCTGGACAGGGTGAAAGTCCAGTGGGCATCACCTACTCACACCTGCAGATGTTTTCACACCACACTCAGTCACTCACACACTCAGACCAGATTTCACACAGTCAATCCACCTACCGACATGTGTTTTTGCAATCTGTGTGGAAACCGAAGCACTTGGAGGAAACCCATGCAGACACAGGGAGAACACACAAAACGCCTCACAGTCACCAACCCAAGGCAGGGATTGACCCCAACACCCCAGGGTCCTGCATAGAGCTATGAGACAGTGAGACGGTAAAGTGTAGATGTGTTCAAATGCTGTAGAAAAATGGAGGTACAGAGATTTACATTATATTTTTGTTGTTCCTTTCCTGTCAGGACCTGACTGCCCATGTTCACTTTCCTTCCAGTGCTTACCTTTCCATCAGCTGTCCTTTTTACCAAGAACACTCGTGAAGCAATTGTGAGAATGATAAATATGGAGCATAAATGGGCAGGTTTATTATGATTTCCATTTTTGGCCATTTGACTTATCTCTATTTGAACCCAGTAAAAATGCCAACGTGATACAAAACCTATTACTATGGAATATCAACACGGTGGGGTGAAAAAGGCCCATGTCCATTTTTATCAACATCTAACAAAAGCTCATTTGGACAGTGGCCTCTTAGCCAGCGGCCTGGTTCTTAATGAAGCTATCAGCACACTGGCTGACCTCTCTCAGCACTGCGTCACACAAATAAGAAGATCTATTCACTGAGCTGTGTTCAAGAGAACCATTAACCGATACGAAAACAGCCCCCCCACCCACACTCACCCACAATTAGATCATGATATTAATATATTCCATATGTTATATACAGAATAATAAAAATTCAAATAAAAAATACAGAGATTGAGTCAACGGTATAAAGGATGCACACTTTTATTGTTTGATTGAACTGTTTTGGGTCAAACTTTTAAATTTGTTTTGTCTCTAATTACTGTGTAGTTACATAGTTACAACTCATGGAATAACTGGGGAACCATTGCTTATGTATACACTGTCGCAACTGAATTACTGTCTGTTAATGTAAATATCATAGTTACATTGTAATTACATCTTAGTACATGAGCAGAAACTGAAATAGGTACACATACAATTACAGTATTTCAACTCATAACTAGTAGTTACACAGTGGTTATGTGCGTGGTTAATGTGTAATTACACGGTCATCAAAGACTTCTAAATCTAATCCAGTTAAGCTAGCATATTTTCTACATATATTTGTTTTATACCACTTGGAATTTACTCCATTTGAAAACAGCAAAGTACAAAGTCAGATCCATTTTGTTGGTGCTAACTTTGTGACTTTCCAACAAAGTCAGAACATGATCCTAAAAATGGACAAAAGCAAACATATAAACACTCCCAACCCAACCAGATAAATAACCACTCCCAGGAGCAGACAATGGCTGGAACAGGAGACAAGTTGAGTTAAGAGGTTGCACCTGTTTGTGCCCTGAGGAAACTGTGGCCCTTGTAGGTCACAATTCAGTGGCATCTGCACTATAAAAATCCTATTAAAAATAGAAAGAGTTTCCAGCACCAAACCCTGGATCTACAGCACTTGACGGTGTATATTAACACATTAAAAGCACAATGCATTGTGAAAGTCAGCATCAAGACAAATATGGAATTTAACAATTCAATGAAAATAAGTGTGTACAAAGTTAACTGATCTACAATTCCTGTCAAATCAGAAAATTACTGGCAATGATTATAGTGATTTATCAAGATAGCATAGATCTGTAGGGATCACGGTTTGATCACATTAACATTTAAAAACATACATTTTTACAAAATAAAAAGTAAGACCATATTCACCAAGCACAGAAGCATAAAAGATAGAGCGCACAGTCAAAAGCAAAGCCGACAACGCTATCTCCTCTGAAGCAGAGGGGGCTTCTGAATGTGTGAAAACAGATAAGTTGCACTAATTATTAGCGTCTGTGCTTATTATAGGCCTGCCTTCCCAGCCTGGTCTCAAGCTGAATCTTGCTGGAGTTCCATATCTCAGGATCGCAGGCTCATTACAACCTGACATTCAGCTAAATGCCAGTGTAGTGTTAGAGGCACTGCGGCAAAACTGAATTGCACAATTGAATCTATGTCATGCTGCGGAGCGTTAATGGGGTGCGCTTAGGAGTTTTCAACACTCACGAGGCGGCAATGAGTTTTCAGTCAAATTGTTTGTTGTGATGTTTCCATGTTACTGGAAAATTTACCAAGCCCGACAGATCTGGAGAATCCCACAGGGGCGGCACGGTGGTGCAGCAGGTAGCGTCACAGTCACACAGCTCCAGGGACCTGGAGGTTGTGGGTTCGATTCCTGCTCCGGGTGACTGTCTGTGAGGAGTGTGGTGTGTTCTCCCTGTGTCTGCGTGGGTTTCCTCCGGGTGACTGTCTGTGAGGAGTGTGGTGTGTTCTCCCTGTGTCTGCGTGGGTTTCCTCCGGGTGACTGTCTGTGAGGATTGTGGTGTGTTCTCCCCGTGTCCACGTGGGTTTCCTCCGGGTGTTCCAGTTTCCTCCCACAGTCCAAAAGCACACATTGGTAGGTGGATTGGCGACTCAAAAAGTGTCCGTAGGTGTGAGTGAATGTGTGTGTGTCTGTGTTGCCCTGTGAAGGACTGGCACCCCCTCCAGGGTGTATTCCCGCCTTGCGCCCAATGATTCCAGGTAGGCTCTGGACCCACTGTGACCCTGAACTGGATAAGGGTTACAGATAATGAATGAATGAATGAATCCCACAGCCTGAGAGACCTCACGGAAGCTTCCTCAGGGACATGCTTCTAACATGATGTCACGGAACAGCTCAACACTTTTGGAGGAGAACACAAAAATACCTAAGTATGTTTAATGTTAGCGAATGGACACCCATGTGGGCAAGCATGAGCGAGTTTCGAAAATCACCGTCAGCCACATTTTCTTTCTTTTCCAAACCTTTTCCAAGCCTTCATTAGAGAAATCCGAAGCCCAGCCGAGGGTCCCTCAAGACTGTCAAGTTCAAAACCCACATATGCGCAGATCTGCACAACGAGAGCGTGTAGAGTTTCTGTATGACCTCACTCTGGACCCCCAAACAAAAGCACAGCTCCATTGAGATGCTGAGGGCTTGAAAGAAGGCGTTCAAATGCCATGCCACTGAAACAGTTCTGCTTGGTGAGTCGGCCCACCAAAAAAATACTCCCCTTCCCCACCCCCTGCAGGTTGACACATGATCAATAGCTGTAGGAAACGCCTGGTTGCAGTCATTACTCCTAAAGGCTAAATCACTACCGCAGCACTGTGTTACATGCACACTCCATTTATCGTAAATCAGATGCAGGTTAAGCAGCCGGCTGATAAGATTCAATGTCAAAGGAATGGAAAAAGTAGAGGAATTTAAGCTGGGAAGAATGCATTTCTTAACACGGCCCAATAAAGTGTGTTCAATTTGCCAAAGAGTCTGACTCGCGGACTGCTCGAATATATTATGTTGCCAGACGTTCAAAGCCAAGGTTAAACAGCCTTCCCTTTTTCATCATTTTACAGTTGACTATACAACCTTGGATATGAAACACAACCTTCGGAGGACCCCCTTAAAATGCATCCATAATATCACATGAAGGAGTGGGTCATAAATCCCAGGAGGCACAGTGGATGTGTGGCAAGCTTGCAAGTACTAGGCTCCTCGGTCTGGATCAATGTGAGGTCAAATAGAGCTGGGGCTGTCATAATTAAATAATCACAGCTGATCATACAACTACAAAGTCAAGGAGTTTATTCACACATATCGTCACTGTCCAATGAGAAACATTGTCTGTAACTGATTATCCAATTCAGGGTCCTTCACAGGGCGAAACACACTCACACATTCACTCACACCTATGGACACATTTGAGTCACCAATCCACCTACTAACGTGTGTTTTTGAACCACGGGAGGAAACAGGAGCACCCGGAGGAAACCCACACAGGAAGTGTTCTCCCTGTCTCTGCGTGGGTTTCCTCTGGGTACATTGTGAGGGTGAAGGAATGCACAGGTGTGAGTGACTGGGTGAATGTAATCAGAAGTGGCATTACTTAGAAGCATTGCCCCTTAGTGGAAACACGGTGGGAAGCTTGTAAAAGGTTTCTAATTAACAAAACACCATTTTTTCGGTTGAAAAATGTGTTCCCCCACTCTCGGAAAGGAGAAAAAAAATATGCAGATCCCACCCCATCCGCCAGAACACATAAACCCACGGTAGTGCTTAGCCCCAGAGAACGCCACAGAGATTGCACCCGGCACATCCACAGCAGATCCCACCTGTCAGGGCTCGGGATTTCAGCCGACAACGGAGCGCGAAGAGGAAAAAATGTTCATGTTAAACAGTCACAGCATTCCGCTACAAGCAACAAACACTCAGCCAGAAAGAAGAGGAACCAAACCGGGCTGGACAGCCGTGCACAAACGGCCGGGCCCTTCTCTCCTGGCTCTGGGGAGGGAGCTGGAGAGTGGTGAAGCTGTTATTGAGGAGCTCTCACTTCAGATCAGTGCTGTCAGGTGTGCTGGCTGTTAACACTGTGTCGATTCCGATAAAGCTGGGAAAAGTATGGTATATTTTCAGCTTAAATGTCCTAAAGTTTGTCTTTTAAGGACATGGGTGCTATAAAATGTCAGAAAAATAAAAGTGGTCACAAGCTGTAAATCCAATGGTCTTAATATCAACAATGGTTTTAAAATCCAAATGTGAACGTTGCTGAATTTTACAAGTACATTGGACTCATAATCTACATGTCCATGGTCAATTTGAAGCACATCTCTGACTTCTGGCGTAAAAGCAATATCTTCTCCATCCATTTCCCATCAACAGTGATGTCAAGGGACAGGTACCGGTCAATATCCTGGAACGTACACATGAGTGATCCAGATGAGGACAGACTAAATGATGCCAAGAGGGGAACATCAGAGCATGACAGACTGTTCCGTTGCAAACCTCTGATGAACACAGTACAGAATGCCTGTAAGTCATTCTACCATCCACACAGGAATCTTGCTGTGGATGAACGCATGGTGCCTTGCAGAGGACACAACAGCATGACACAGTACATGAAGGACAAACCTACAAAGTGGGGTTTCAAGTTGTTTGTTCTTGCAGACTCCAGCAATGGTTACACTGTGGACTTCTCTGTGTACACTGGAAAGAACAACTTCCCCACTGGCCAGGGACTCTCTTATGACTCTGTCATGTCCTTGGTTGACAAGAGTTTTTTGGGGTCTGGGTACCATGTGTACATGGATAATTTCTATACAAGCCCAAAGCTTTTTAAAGACTTGTATGCCTGTAAGTTTGGTGCTTGTGGAACATACAGAGAGTCCAGGAAAGACTGCCCTCGTACTACTGTCAATGCCCTAACAAAGAAGTCACCAAGAGGAACTTTCCGCTGGATAAGAGATGGTCCTCTTCTCTTTGTGAAGTGGATGGACACGCGAGAGACTGGCATCTTTTGTTGAACTGATTCATACATATATACACACACAAGGATATGTATCTATCTATCAGTATGACTATATTTAGTATATTATCACTATCTTTACATTTATTTTGCCAGTTATTTATTTTTTTATTTTTATTGCTTGTTTAGTTCTTTTTTTTTGCAATAAACTGTGATAAACTGTGACTATCTGCCTCTGGTCTCTTCTCTTTTGACAGCTGTGGCGGTGACAGCTAATGGGCCATTCATTAGGCAGTGGGGTGGGGACCTCGCACCTCGGTTTTCGCACCTATCTTCATACATATGCAATGTAGGAGCCAGTGACTGAGAAAAACAGAGTGTCACCTCACATTTGTTATGTCCTAAGTATAAAATTACATACAATTTATGAAAAGTAGAATCAGCAGTGTGTTGCCAAGACCCGTGTTCACAAAGTTTTGACCTCAAAGGTCCCGGTGAGAAATGTTTAGAAGGTGTTTTTTCACAGTATATCAGCACTTCTGAAAACAGGTTTTTGGAAAGTCTAAGTTTAGAGTAAATTTAATCAAAATATAGATGTATGACACTCTTACTGATTCAACATTGTTGTTGCAGAGATAGTTCTGAAAAATGCATGTGTAACACTTTGAGAAAAAATAATTTCAGATGCGTACAATTTGTAAAACAATCAAGGCATGTCAGACTACACCAGAGTGTCTGAAAACCCCTCAGACTCCAGGGGGTTAAAAATGCTACTTCATTCATATTTTTTAGAGCAAATAAACTCATGGAACTGGTTTATATCCCAATCATTCACTCACTCATTCATTCACTCAGTCTCAAGGACATACTTGTAAATACTCACACATACAGCACATGCTTACTCACTCATTCACTCACATACCTGATCTCTCACATACATACCTATTCTTCCATTTACTAACTCACTAACATATGGACACACTCACTCATTCACACCATTATTCACTCACATGCATACATGCTCAATCATTCATACTTACATTCACACACTCATTCACATATACACTCACTCAGTCACTCACTGTACATATGCATTCCCTCACTCACACTATACACTCCTTCCATCTAACAGGGAGGGGCCCTCACTCACTCACTCACTCACTCACTCACTCACTCATTCTACATATACATTCCCTCACTCACTGTACATATACACTCACTCACTCACTGTATATATACACTCACTCACTCACTGTATATATACACTCACTCACTCATTCTATATAAACATTCCCTCACTCACTATACATATACACTCACTCACTCACTCACTCACTGTACATATACACTCACTCACTCACACACTCACTCACTCACACACTCACTCACACATTCTACATATACACTCCCTCACTCACTCACTGTACATATACACTCCCTCCCTCCCTCCCTCACTCACTCACTCACTCACTCACTCACACATTCTACATATACATTCCCTCACTCACTGCACATATACACTCCCTCACTCACTCACTCACTCACTCACTCACTCACTCACACATTCTACATATACATTCCCTCACTCACTGTACATATACACTCCCTCACTCACTCACTCACTCACTCACTCACTCACTCACTCACTCACTCACACATTCTACATATACACTCCCTCACTCACTCACTCACTCACTCACTCACTCACACATTCTGCATATACATTCCCTCACTCACTGCACATATACACTCACTCACTCACTCATTCACTGTACATATACACACACTCACTCATACATTCTCATTCACTCAAATATGTACATGCTTAAATAGGTACAATGCCACTCACTCACTTACATATGTTCATACTCATTCATTCCTTAATATATTTGCAATACATCATCACTCACTCATCCATTCAATCACTTTTGCAATCACACATTCACATACCTGCTCTCTCCTGCACAAGCCTACAGTATTTTGTTATTGTTATTTATATTCCTCCGCAAGTAAGCCCAGCACTTCCTTCATTCCTGTTAATATGGTATCAGTGGAGGACTAACACTGGTCTCTCCCAAGATAAATGAGATGAAATTTAAATAAACAGATGTTTTTAAACGTCTTTCATAGTTTCCTGCACAGAACAGTACAGTATAGAACCTCTTTTAAAATGTACAATTATATCTTTTACCTAGTTTAAATCTTACAAACATTTATATAACGCTCCACTGTGAGTGCTTTTGGCTGCAAAAGCCATGGGCTCATTTCCAGCTGGTGACCTCTGTGCCCATAAGCACGGCTCTTAACCTCGTCTAGCTCCGGGGAGCTTGCTTTTCATGTCGCTAATGTACGTTGCTTTGGGCAACAGCTAAATGTAAATAGGGAGAGGCATAGGAGAAGCTGTGTGCTATGGGAAAAATAGCTCCACTGCTTACTCACACATACAAGAGGGCAGTTTTCTCTAACAGCACACAACAAGAACTGGGTTTTTACTTTTTTTTTTTTTTTTTTTTTTTTTGCGAAAATTTATGTCAAAAGACTGTAGTGAATTATCGTTTTAGGATGTGGGGTGTGATAGTGTCCATGAGAAGAGCAACTAGCTGATGTGTGAAAGCACCATCAGTGCTGGCAAAACACACTTAACCTTCTAGTTGACGTCTTTTTCCCATGATGTCTATGCTTATTTTTACAGCTGGTTATATCAGAATCACGGGCCTGATCTGGACATACACTGTAATGTCCACAACTATGACTTTGAGATTTGGCTCTGAAAGATTTGGGATGTTAAATTTAACTCCCAGCACGTGTCATTGTTTTTGCTTGGGGTACATTTACGTCCAGTTGCACTTATGATGACCAAAGCAGAGCCGCCTCTTTCTTTATCCTTCACCACATCATTGTCAGAGCAGAAAAGCTTCTCTGGGCTAGAAGTGTGGGATTATATGAGTATGATTCACACAATGACACGTGTATACATGCTCTCTGTCTCTCTCTCTCACACACACACACACACTCACGTGCATCCATGCCTCCATTCAGTCATGCAGACCGACACACACACACACAACCCAGAAGGACATATGAGCCACACATATATACGCACACACTCTGCCCAGGGCATGAAAAATAACATTGAAGCAGAAAACACACTGGTCAAAACGCATCATCTGGTTTGAAATGTAAAACTATGACAGAAATCAAATTCTTCTGGCCTCCAAATGTGATCTTCAACCCTTTACTACAGATAAACACAGCCATATGATAACTATAAGCCTAGGGAGCTGATAAAACAAAAGGATAAAAAAAGAAAAGTGACCCCTCAGCTTTAGTCTCCAAGAATCCACCAGCCACAGCTTTGGGACTTAAATCTCCACCAACGACTAATAGGCTTCTGTGGGAGTGGACCCCAGAGACTCAAGAGCAACAGAAAATGAAAAAAAAATCTTTTTTTTTTTGCTTCTGTTGAGAAAAATCATTAATTTTTCAACAGATTCATCCAGCGGAATATTCCAGAGGCTTCGTCTTTTGTCCGGTCCAACCTCAGGTAGTGGAGAATAATCAATAGGTTGGAAATCCACATGCTCATTGAGCATGAGAGCGAGAAAGCCGATTCTGTAGACCATCACACTCTCCACCTTGCACAATGGCTGTAGAGTTTATTGTAGGAAAGCTTTCCACTAGATGTAGGAACACTGATGTGAGTTTTTTATGGCTTTATACCCATCTAGCTGACATATGGCATTGGATATGGTGACTTTAGGGCATGTGTGACTATGATATGAACCTCTATATTGATGCATTTCACAAACCAATAGGGACGCTTGGACAGAGTGTGTGTGGTTTCAGTTCTGTCATGTGTAGCAATAGAGCTGCAATATGATATTTTAGCCCTATTGTATATAGCATATTTACACAATGGTCCAAATCCAAACAGCAATCTGGCATTTCTCGAACACACACCCACACACACACACACAGAGCGATCCCTGGCACTCGCAGACAAATAAAACCATCCAGACATATTTGACGTGAGAGAACAAACAATGTCCTGGCAGAAATACAGAGAGTGAATGAAAAAAACCCACCAAAAAAACAAAAGCAGACCATAACATGAAGCTCTCAGTGGACAGAGTGCTCTCTGTGATAGCCACGATGAAAAAAAAGGAAAAAAAGAAAAATGCTCTGGAAGGTGTGACATTGTTTCTAGGAAAGTGTGTCCTGGATGCCCAGGCTTAATTCAAACCAGGACACGCTCTTCCTGACCTTGTCACACACACTCACACCCATGTACCACAAAGAAAAAATAGCTTTATTGGAGATCTATCACTAAATAAAAAAGTCTCTCCATTCTTGAAATGAATTTTTTATTAATCCAAGCCAAGCTTCCATTCCCAACTCCATTCATGGTCCAGTACTGGAGTGTGGCGGGATTACTGGTGGGTACCACAGGTCGGCTGGTACACGGGTCAGGGGACTCCAAAGAACTCCTGAAATCCATGAGTCCAAAAGATAGGAAAACCTGCTGAGGGAAACCTACAAACTCGAGGAAAAGGGAAGCCTTGCCCTTAAGCGAGGGAACCCTAAACTTACCAGAGGCTGTACGCGAACCACATTTGCCCGAAATTGGGAACCCATCTTCTATTAGCTGAGCAAGCATAGTTTGTATACCACCCCTGGCAAGTTGAGTGCTGCCTCTTGGGGTTGTCTGTTTGGGTTTCACAAGGTGGAAAGTGCTCCCTCACTTAAAGGCAATGCAATGGTGGGGAATGCAGTCTTCTCATTCAGAAGCTCTGCATCTTTTAATGTTAAATGATATGTTTGAGGGGAAAAAAGACTTGAGTTGTAAGAGTTGACTGTAAGAGTTTGAATTACCACAGAAATTCATTTGTAATGTGAGTTGTTTTCTGTCTGTGCGCAGATATTGCTCTCCCGAATAGGTCAATATTACCCACCTATGGAGCAAGAATAGAGCTATATCCTCATCTCAGATTGTGTTTTTCAATGTTTGAAGGACTCATTGTCTAAAACTTCCAAATGCCATTTTTCTGCCGTGAGCAGTGAGAGACAGTCTAGCATTACCGGACCAAGACCCTTTGTTTTATTTACTCATTTAGAGACACTGGGGTTTTGTAAACACATTAGACTAGTTTCCAGCATTAAAACTGCAAATGGTGATGAAACATCCTCAGAATTGTATATTATTGTTATTTTTCTTTTTCAATTAAAAAGTTCTTTGGAAGTGGGCTCTCTGTGGTAGCACAAGTAGATAAGTGGGTTTCTCCAGAATGGAGTTCAGAGATTTAGATGACCTCATATTACAGGGGGCTGGATGTTGTGTTAGCACAACCAGACTAGGAATACCTGACCTAGAACATTTGTTTTCAGATGAGTTGGAATGGCGTTTATGACCTAGATCCATCCTCCAACATCTGAACTTCACTAATGGGTGAAGGCAATCAAATCCTCACTGTAATGTTCCAGCAGCTACTGTAAAACGTCTTTCCAGAAGAGTAGAAGCTACTGCAGTCAAGGCGGGACAAAATCCTGATGAATGTTCTTAATTTCAAAAACCGCATATTGTATTAATATGAGAGTCAGTAATAAATTCATGTGAGACCATATGGCTTAAAGCAAGAAACAGATTAAGGATATAAGTTAAAAGCCCCTTCAGAAATACAATATCGCAAGCTGTTCCGCCATAGTTCTAATAATAATAGACCTTTCTAAAAAACTCAGCAGATGATCTTCACTATATAATAAACTAGCCTAATAAAAAACATGCTTCTTTTGTATAAGCAAGTGAATAGGCTCCTTCAACAGCATGCAGCAGTACATATACGTTTATTACAATCACAGCCATTATTCTTAATGCGTGCAATTTTCCTTCACAAAGTCGTGAAATATTCATTCGTTTTTATTCAGTGGCTTTCAGCCGAGAGCAGTATTACACTGCCAGAAACACCAGTGCAATTTCAGACGCTGGAAGTCTGAGGCCAGGTTCAAGTCCAGTTCAAAAGATAATCAATACTGTTTTTTCTCTCTCTGCCTTTTGCACTTCTCCCATCTCTCTCTCTCTCTCTGTCCCTACACTCTCCATCCCTCATCCTCTTCTTCCTCTAGGCTGCTTCTTGCCATCTACCCTACAAAAGTACCCACATGCACATACATTCCGGCCACTTTGTGCACTCATACAGCGTCCGTACATTTACTGGGACACTTTGCTTTCAAAGACACGGCAACAAAAGGAGCGTCCCACCGCCCGTGGGGTGAAGACCACTCAGAGGCTCCTCTTATTCCTTCAAAAGCAGCAACCAGCACGTCTGAAAGCCCCTCCACAATAAGAGAGCCCATCAGTTATGTTCCGCAGAGGCCGGCACAATAACCTGGGAAGACAGAAGGATGCTTTATGGGCCTCGGATGCTGACATTCCTCAGAAGCTGTTCTCCCATGGAGAGCTACAGTGTGCCGATTATTTGGCTGATTGCTTTTTCAGCAGTGGGGGAAAGCAGATGTTTATGATCAGCACCTTATTACCAGCACACTGCACTCCAACGTTTGTTTACCGATGTTTTATTGTACCATATTTGAGCCACTAAAGCATGAACTGCACATTCTGCTACCCGTTTCATATAGGGTAGGGCTTAGGGCTGGGTTTAGGCTCATGCTCATGCAGTGTTTGGGTTTATTTCAGGCTTTAGGTTGGCAAATGCATTTCATAATGTAATATACCTCTAAACATCTATAAAGGCTTTTTTCTGACAATAATTCAATGTTAAATCAACTCCAACCAATGTCTGCTGGAATAAGCCTTCATGAATATTGATGTGAAATCTAGTCTAAAGATGAATTCATACATATTTTACTAAAAGACCATTCCCAGGATTTGTAAATGGTGTATGGAATGTAATCTCCATTTGTAAAATATATTCAAAGTTCATTTGAATTTCAACCCATTGTTAAAATCCTAAACATAACACTGACCCTTAACCGAAAACCTAAATCCAAGCTCTGAACAGTCTCACAAACAGATTACAGCACTGTTTCTGTATCTCAGAGAGTTCAGTGAAATAGTAGCAATCCGTGGAGACGAACTCACTGACTGAATGCAAAATATACAAATTGAAAAGTTGTTTTAGCCATATATGCAGTCATTTTTGAAGATCAATTTTATGTTATGCTAGGTGTCATAAAATTAAAATTGTTATTGCTAAAGTTATGTAACTTTATGGGCTAACTCAGTAAGTACAAACAAACCAGAGTCATACAAAAGTTATTATTACTGGGCTAGGACTTTGTTGTTGATCCATTTTCCACATAAATGTAGTCATTTTTCCAATGCCCATCAAATAGTATTTTTTTGCAATCTTAAAAGTGAGATTCCCATGTCTTGACGAGTAGATTTGATGTTTTCATGGGAAGGTGTTGGAAACATTTTGTGGAAAGCAATAAAAGTTTGGCCCAAATGTGGCCCACCTGTAGTTACTTTTGGCCTTAAATAAGAATGTTGACACAGGGTGAATCTGGCAGCCACAACTCAGCTACAGGTCCATGTTATATTTGTAAGATATGGGTCAAATTGCCCCATGCCATAACCCAAGACAAACCCAGCTCATGACAGCTGGCCCACATCCGTCTGGCCCACATCATTCTTGCCAGTGCCAAAAATTGTAGTAGATTATGCTCAAATGTGTCTGTTTTCTGTGTTTCACTTTGGCCAAAAGATGGAATATGGAAAAATTCTCAAAAGCAAGTCTATCAAGCAAACATTGCATTGGCACATGAAGAACATTAACTCATCACGCTCACCGGTTTTGGGGTCGACAGTGAAGAAAGGCAGGCCTTGTAATATGCTGTAGACGATCCTGGCGCTGTTGCCATATGTAGGGTCATCAGCGTCTGTGGCAGTGATCTGGAATATAGACGTTCCTGGAAGGAGGATGAAAAGAATGAAGGGCATCGTCATCTATGCACACACAGGAATGTTTGTGTTTGTGTTGGCTCTCCTCAGAGTAAATGCTGGCCTGAGAGGGTCTGTGTGGCTCTGCAGGCTTTACCCTGTTCCTCACCTGGACCTGGCTTGCTTGGTTGACCTGATTTAGACCCTGAAGGTATAGATTACCAAAATCAAATAATTATTTCCATGATTTGTTTAGGGCACCATCAGCCATTTTGGGTTGTGTTGATTTGGGTGTACCAGCTCTGTCAGAAATAGCATCCAAAATAGTGCACTACTCCCTATTACACTCAGACAGTACATTAAATGATGGTGGACATGAGGGTTATATCAAATATGGTCAGTTTTATAAATCAACATACAATGCAATATCTTTGTGGTACCACTATTTTATAACATACACTGTGCACTACACAGTGTGGAGGGAGATATTTGAGTTTTAGCCTGATAAGAAGCAGACTACAGCTTTGTATTAATTTAATTGTCATAGCAACCCTCCATTACATCCTGTTAGTAAGCAAACATTGTAGTATGTTAATATTGTATGTTCATCAGCTTGCTGAACTCATGCCATTAAAATTTTCATTCATTCATTCATTCATTCATTCATTCATTCATTATCTGTAACCCTTATCCAGTTCAGGGTCGCGGTGGGTCCAGAGTCTACCTGGAATCATTAGGCGCAAGGCGGGAATACACCCTGAAGGGGGCACCAGTCCTTCACAGGGCAACACACACACACACACACATATTCATTCACACCTACAGACAGGAAAACCCATGCAGACACAGGGAGAACACACCACACTCCTATTATAATTTGTACAAGCTATATACTGTATAGTATAAGTGTGTAGTACCCAATTGGAATGAAGCCTCTGTTTTGGTTATTAACACCTCTGAATCAATCCTTGCACAGCATTTACATCTCAGCCAATCATCCACATTTGTGTCGAGGGTAAAATTAGATTTTCCTTTAACCCTGCTTTCCAAGAGCTGGGCATGGGCCTGGGAGATAGCACAGCACAAGCCCTACATTCAGTCCTGAGCTTACAAAAGAATAAAACCTTCACACTAAGAGAAGAAAAGCAGGCTATTCCACAATAGCCACTGTGAAGATTGTGGCAGCTTCTGCTGACCAGCACAGCCAAGGAATGTCCCCTGTGGATACCTATGGCCACTAATCCAGCCAGCAGGACCCTATATAGAAGGCCAGAGCCCGTGAACAAACTTGTTCAGAGGCTGGAGATCTGTGCTCTTTAATTCACAATACTGCTAACATAATCATGGCTGCTATAGCTTCTAACCTGCCATTTTCCCAATAGCTAATCTCAAGAATGTTGCCACAGTCACAACAAATGTGGCTTTGTAATGTATGGGTTTCTGCATACTTTAACTCTGTAATTTGGAATCTTGTTTTTTAATGCATTGTAACAGATTTAAAGGGGAAATATTCTAACCCCCCCCCCCCTCCCCCCCATTTTTCCACAAGTGAACACAGTTCTGAGCCAGACTTCCCTGCCTGTTGAGAAAAAGCCTCTCTTTACTTCAAGAGTGAGGCTCCCAGGAGTGGGGAGAAAGGAGCAGAAACACTGTTTTTTTGTCATTTATGCTTTGTTCTCTTTCTTTTCTGTTCAACTCTTCACCATATTTAGCCAGCACTCTTATTCCTCCCGCACTTAGTTTTACTTTTTTTAATCTTCTCTTGGCGCTCTCAGATTAATGCAGGTCCAGTGCTGTGATTGGAGAGACTCAGAAAAGGGGGCGGGACAACTCTGAAGTGTTTGAAAATGCAGCACGATGTTCTAGAACGACTGAACAACGAATAAAAACTGACTGTTAAGTTTTTGTTTCACAGTTTGTGGGTTGGTAGGAGCTCCAAATCTTTTTTGAACTAACATTTATGCATTCCCTCATTCTTGATTTTCTGGCTTTATCCCACACGGTGCGCGTCAGTAACCGAGTTACTATTTTAGAAAAGCAATGATCCTTTTGACAGTGACTGATATTAAAAACAATTGCTTGTCCACCAGAGATATTCCTGACAGCACTTTTCTCGCAGTCTTTGATACATTTCTAACATCATCCTCTGGATTATCTCTGGATTAGCAACATGGGCTCAGAACATTCTGGGTTATGTAAATAAAATTAGGTTGTGTTGTATGTGACTGGACCTGGAAGACCCAAGCATGGTGATAAATAAAGAAAAAGAGAGAGAGAGAGGGAACGAGGGACTTAGAGAGACAGAGAGAGAGAGAGAGAGAGAGGGGAAATCAGACCCTTCCGATGTGTGTGAGAACCCCCGGGGGGGAGGTGTGCAGACAGGGTCGTGAAGAATGATAATTTCACAGCTCTTTGGCCTGGCTCAGCTAATCGATTCCGATAGGAAGAAAGGGGGGCTGCAGTCAATTAGCAAGTCCCTGACATGCTTCTGCATTTGTGTGACTGTGTGTGTGTGTGTGTGTGTGTGTGTGTGTGTGTGTAGAGGGTGGAGGTGTAGGCTGCAGGCTTTCTGTACTTGATTACTCATCCAACAGACTGGACAACACCAGTATTGGCATATTCTCAGTGATGGGACAACGGGAGCAGGCTGGTGTTGTAAATATTTTGTTTGTCTAAGCCTCCACTGTCTGGGAGATGGTCCAGGGATTTATGTATCATTGTGTCAGCACAAATATTCCTTTAAGCGCTGTGTATATGTGAAATATAAGGTGTTTGGGGAGAGAGAGAGAGAGAGAGAGAGAGAGGAGAGAGAGAGAGAGAGAGAGAGAGAGAGAGAGAGAGAGAGAGAGAGAGAGAGAGAGAGAGAGAGAGAGAGATGAGTGGATTTAACTTTGGCTGATCCAGTCTGGCACGAACTGCTGCTGAAACAACTGTTTTTATCTTTCTCTTTGTCTCCACCCCTTCTCCCTTCTTCTAAAGCTGTTTAAGAGCTTGGTTTCTCTCTCTCTCTCTCTCTCTCCCTCTCTCTCTCTCTCTCTCTCTCTCTCTCCTCTCCGTAACCATGCCAATAGCCTTCATAAATTGTGGCTGCAAACAAGCCAGACACAGAGTCAGGCCAAAGACTCTGAATGCTGCAGTGGACCCTGCAGTGCTCCATCAGAAACTGATGACCCAGCTAATAAAGCCATGCACTGCTCACACCACACAGTGCTCCCTCCCTCCCTCCTCTCCTCCCTCAGTCTCTCCCTGCTCCTCTCTCTCTCTCTCTCTCTCTCTCTCTCTCTCTCTCTCTCTCTCTCTCTCTCTATCTATCTATCTCTCTCTTTCCCTTTCTCAGTCCCTGGTACATGGCTGGTTTTCCACTACCACAGCTTCCCTCTCACAATGTAGACGGTGACATTGCAAAGCCTCAACAGAAAATGTGAGCTTTGGAAACCACAACAATGCAGCGGTAACATCAAATGGGGTTTACTCACTGTGTATTCACGTGTTCTTTTTTGCTTTTTTTTTGGGACTGGACATAGTCACAAATCAATGCTGACAA